>NW_008824807.1:1653291-1661053 GCF_000699105.1 Pygoscelis adeliae | reverse complement strand
TCCTTTGTGCTGCTCTTCAGGTGCTCTCCCGCTGACCTGTGTTCCTTCTCCAGGCTCTGGGCATCTATTGCTGGCCCTGGCATCAGACTGGTAGGAGTGGGATGGATTGAGGTTCCCCTCCCCCGGCATCTCTAGTTTAAAGCCCTCTTCACCAGTTTGGCAAGCCTATGACCGAAGATGCTCTTCCCAAAACGGTTGTTTCGATCGCAACAATTAGGCTTGTACCATCACACAAATCAACCAGTAAGTGGTAGGTGGGCATGAAGGTGAGAGCTTCAGAAAGAGAGATATTAAAGATACAAGGCTTGTTCTGTAGTGGTTCTGTTGTGTTGTTTTCTCTGTGTTTTTTTTTTAAATCAACTTGTTCATGAGCCTTTATTACTAAAGGTGGTAGCAAAGTAATTCAGAGGTAGCAACATCTTTTACTCATCCCATTTCTCCCTGAACACTGGCTTTCAGATGACACACCCTGAAGAACTTTATAGGCTACAGTCGATGGGTGGTATTACATCCTGCTGTTCCTGCCCTTTGCTTCTTTTTCAATATAATCTTATCAGAACAGAGGTTTGGATCAACTGCTGGCTAAAATGTATTCAAAAGTTTTAAAGGAAGTCCAAGATTTAAAAGTCATCATTGACAAATATTTGCAACAAATATGGAGTAGCACATTTATAAATTAAAAAAGAAACAAAAATCTAGTTTAAAGTGGTTTTCACCTACAGTTAGTCACAGAATACCAGAATTGCTGAAGCTGGGAAGGCTCTCTGGAGATCATCTAGTTCAATGCTCCTGCTCAGATCAGGGCCACCTACAGCAGGTTGCTCAGGACCGTATCTTGTTGGGTTTTCAGTATCTCCAAGGATTGAGACTATACAACCTCTTGTCCTGTGACTGAGAAGAATCTTGCTCTGTCTTCTTTACTTTCCCCCCTCCCCCCATCAGGTATTTATACACGTTGATCAGATCCGAGTCTTCTCATCCTCTCCTTGTATGAGAGATGCTTGTTAATCATCTTTGTGGCCCTTCACTGGACTCACTCCAGTATGTACATGTCTATCTTGTACTGGGGAGCTCAGAACTGGGCACAGCACTCCAGATTTGCCTCAACAGGGCTGAGCAGTGAGGAAGGTTCACCTACCTCTAGCTGCTGGTAATGCTTTTCCTAATGCAGCCCAGGAGGCTATTGGCCACCTTTGCCACGAGGGAGCATTGCTGGCTCAGAGAGCACCCAGTTGTGCTGATTTCCCAGAAAATGTATGGAGCTTCCTCCATCATGCTGTCCTGTAGGCACTTCCGTATTTATGTGCATACACACACTTAGGGGGGGTCTCCTACTATCACGTTTTGTTGATTACATCTCAGGGCCTGTCCACATCACCCTGAACCCTTTTCTTGCCAGCCCACTCTGCCACCTTCCCCACCTGATTGTGGGTCATCTCCCTCCCCTGTCGTTCCCAGTTTAAAGCTCCCTCACCAGGCTGGCCAGCCTGTGGAAATTTGCCCCACTTGATGAGGCTGATCCCATCTCTTCCTAGCCTTCCTCGATCCTCAGAGCAGGTTCCATGTTCATAAAAGTTGAATCCCTGTTGTGATACCAGCTATACAACCAGTTGTTGACCTGCAGGATCTGTCCACTCTTCCTCAAGCCCTTTCTCCTCAGCCACCCCAGTGGATTGACCACCTGGGCTTGCATGCCCTTGATCCTTGCCCTCAGCGCCATGTAGTCATGACTAAATGTCTTTCCTGACTAGATCAACAGAGGATCATCTACCTAGGCAGGCAAAGTAAAAGTACACTATACATTTCAGCAGTGGTGAATCAGGTCTGAAACATATAGACAATTAATTACTAGGTACCTTTTAAATTATTTTTTTCTTGGAAAAATATGATATGAAATGGATCCACAAATATGTCAGATAGGAAAAATCTCTAAAATGCTACTATAATAACTTTAAGAAAACTGATTTTTTTTTTGTCGCATTTGAGACATTTAGATTAGAAAATTATGATGAAGGTTCTCCATTTGGGAATAATAAAGTTACAATAATTGGCTGAAAAAATCTTATTCTTGTTGACAGGAAGGCCTTTTTCAATTTAATTTACATTCAGTCTGAATCACCTTAAAGCCAAAAATATTTCAAAATTCTCTTCACATCAGAAATGCAAAGGAAGTTTAATTTTGGAAAGATCAGCATCACAATTCAACATGACCTAGAACTGGGGCCTGAGCTTCCAAGGTCAGAGTGACTAGATGAACAAGCAATCTTAGAATTTGTGTAGGGGCTATCCTGAATCCAGCAATTATTTCATTCTCTCTGAAAACTTATGTTCTGTGCCTAAAAACCCACCCAGGGAACCACTTTTTCTAACAGCTGAAAATTGGGAAGATCATAATGAGAGGGGGGTTTCTTTTTTTTTTTTTAAGGGTTCACCATTTTAAGCATTACACAGCACCTCCCCAAACTCTGGAAGGGTCCTCCTGATTTATGTTTAGGTTGTTTGAATTACAAAATCAGGTAGCCTTTGAATCTTGCTCCAAGGCACAGTAAAGACTGATTTACAATAAATATAAATTATTCCTTTTGCATTGTTTTAAGATGTATAATTCTGTCTCGTGATATTTTTTTTCATTCTCTGGGGTCTACAATATAATAATACATCTCAAAATCCAACAATAAAGTGAAAGATGAAAGAGAAATTTAATTATTTCAAAAGATTCCTTAACTCTCTACAAGTTGATCCATTCAGCTCTATCAGGTAAGTAGCCTGATGACAGGATGATTATTTGAGTTGGGTTTCCAGCACAGAAGCTATTGCTATTAAAGATGAAAATGAAATGCACGATTGTTTTTCAAATTTATTTTGAAGTGCAAATTTGGATACGGTTGTTGTCTATGGGCTTTTTCCCTTTGAAATAAATAAGAGCAGCAGGTCACTAATGAAGCATTCTGAATCAAGCATCTGTGACAACTTTGCTTCCATTCTTCTAATAAGCCAATGGTAATTAATGCATCCACAATTACACAGTGCCAAAAAATTGTTGTGCATCTACTCAAGTGACAGACAAGTGTGATGTCCTCAGGCATTTGGAACATTTTACAAGGTGAGGGACTAGCAAAACATACTCGGATTTCATCCTGATGCTCTTCTATTGTATCTAATCTTCTGTCTATCAAAACATTGGTAAGCACTATCTGCACAGAAAACTTAAAAGATTCTTTTCAGATGTGGTGAGAAACTTTCAGACTAAAGCCATGAAAGCAGTAAATTAAATTATTCAGCTGCCCAGTCATGCGGTAAATGCTGTAAGTCTTTATGCTATTTGTGCTAGCTGCAGTTTAAAGAGACCCATGGCCTCCTGCCGTTGCTCAATATGAAAGTCGGTAAAGGGAAAATTCTTCAGTTTCTTCCAAAAGAATAAAAAAGCTCCATCAAGCACTGGAAGAGGAAGTGAACAAGAGTTTCCAAATAAAAAAAAATGAACAGCAGACTAGATTTCTCCATAGAAAGAAGGAAATAACCTGGTAGAAACATGGAAATACTGACTACATTTAACTGAAATTTTATAAGTCCCTTGACTGATTTTTTGCTGCTAGACATTTTTTGCAATCATGATAAGAAAATAACATTAGAATATAACATGAGAACAGACATACTGGCTCATATCGAAGGTATATTTAGCCCTGGGCTAAGCGTATATGCATTTGGATCTGCTCATTTTAAGTGATTACCTCTAGTGCAAGATTGGAAGAGATAATAACTTGTGGATTACCATACATCTTCTCAATGTGCTCATGACTTTATGCAATTTCTATCATCTCTGTTTTGTTTCCCTTCTTCTATTGAGCATCACAGGCAGAGAAGTCAGTCTGTTTAGTTATTCTTTGTACCAACGCTCATCTCTCTCTTTGGTTGCCTATGCAACCCCTCTGGGTACCTTTCCTGTTTTTTCAATACTCCTGTTAAGATAAGGAAAATCAGAAAGGCATGGTTTTCTAAACACAGATGCAGCACAGATTTAAACAGTGGAATAACAATGATCTTGTTATTCTTTTTCCTGTTGTAATGATTCTTGGGGGGAAAGCTGCAGTCTATTTACTTTTCGACTGCTGGCGAGCAAAGAACTGCTGGTTCCATAGAAGTGACTGCTGTTAACAGCCAGATGGAAAGATCAACTCAGAAGGCAGTTTATGAAGATTAGGATTATTCTTCTCTTATATGCATCACATTTGTCTACATAAAATTTGGATCTTGTTTAATACTTTTTGGAAATCAAACAAGATCTCCCTCATCCACTTGCTTGTTAATTTCTTTAAAGAGCTCCAATGTATTCACGACGCATGGCTTCCCCTTACAAATGCACGGTGACTCTTTACCGCTATGCCACGTTTATTCACACCTCAGCCAATTCTCTTCTTTAGATGGTATCCCATCAGTTTCCTTCCAATGGTCACCAGGCTTACTGGGCAAAAGTTCCACCCACTTTTTTTAAAACGCGTTTCCCATTTTGCTGATACTGAGGATGTTTCAGGTGAGAAGTCATCCACCTCAGTCAGCCATTTCTACCATGAGTTTCTTTACAATTATGTTTCAAACCTTTAAGTAACCTCTGATCAGCTTGATATTTGAATGCAATAAATCCTTTAAAAATATAATAAAATATGACTTTCTTATTCCTGAAGAAACATTACATTTTCTTCAAAATTATAAACAGCCTATCTGTCAGGCCTGACAAATTTCAGCCCTGGTCCAATGACATTTTTAAGGTCTAGTTTCTTGGAAACCCTCCAGACAGGAAACATCTGGTTTGTGCCATTAGAAACCGTAGCCTTTACTTCTAGATTTGCCTTATACAAGATACTAATTTTCAAACACAGAACGTAAAAAATTTTCATTTATCCTGGGCTTTCTTTGATTGTATCAGGTACTGTACATTAATTGCAAGCACTGTGAGTGTGCCATTGTATTTCCTGATTGGGCCTATTTTTCTAATCTATAATTATTGCCATTTGAGCTTTTTTTAATAGCATCAGTTGTACACTGTAAAAATGTACCAGTTATATGTAACTGGCAGACTGCTAGAAGTCCTGATTTTGAACCAAGACTCAAGTGTTTAGGTAGTGTGTTAACAGAATAAGAAAGGGTGCATTACCCCACAGAATACCCTATCTAATTACAAGGTAGAGTGGGAATAGAAAGGGGTAATGTGATGATATTCAGCCATACAGAAGGCAGTAGTCTACACATACTGGCAGCTTAATTGTTTTTTTTTTTTTTTCATAGGCAAAGCAAAATTTCAAGATGGAACTTAAAATTAACAAAGGGCTGCTTTACAGATATTTTCAAGGAGTCTTCCAAGTGTGAATTGTTACATAGGAAAATTATAGAGGTATTTATTTGAAAATGTAACAAGTAGACTCTCACAGAATGAGAAAAGATAGTCTCTAAAAGATCTTCAGAGACAAGACAAGCTCATGTTTAATATGACCCAAGTAGGAGGAGTGAGCTGGGAGAAGAAAAATCAGATTTGTTCAAAAAAAAAGCAAAGCTGGAATGTTATTTTTATGGCATTTCAGACAGATATGAACAAGATAAGACTGTATGTATCTAGCCAAAAGGTAAAAATGTTGCATAATAAAACTTGAGGTGACCTGAGCTTTATGTACAGATGTATACAAATGACTATCTACCTCCAAGATTCTGGGCAGAAAGAATCTGTTAGAGACAGGGGAAACCTGAATGTGAAAAATTAAAGGGATGTGCAAATCAGAGAGGATGTCTGCCACAGAATGATCAGAGAGAGGTAGAGGCGTACGCAAAACCTGGTAAAGCTCCATATTAACAATACTGAATTTGCGCTAAGTCCAGAAAAACACAGGTTAGAGAGAGATCTAGGTTTTACCACCTGTAGTTGGTGACTCTGGACTATAGACAGTAGCTAAATTAATATCTGCAAATGCTGTTAACCCCATAGATCAGATAACAGGGAAAGCATGATGGGGATTCGGGACAGAATGCTGCTGTGGATGAAAACATTGAAAAGGAGTATCCTGTAAAGAACATGCTGAAGGGTAAGGAGAGAAGAACAGATGAGAGGAAATTGTACTACGGCATCGGTCTTTTCCATTAGTTTTGCCATTCAATTAGATGATTTCATTATTTAGATCAACAACAATAATGCATCAAACAATTTTTTGCACTCTTGTGGTATTTGCCCAAATACTTGATGCAGTGGAAGGACTCCATTGAGTTAAACAGGCTTTGAATCAGTCTCTGTCCTGCCCCCTCAAATATGACGAACAATACACTTTTGCCCTGTAACATTCTCAAAAGGCAACTTGCCTAAATCAAATTAGCACATAAAACTATTGTTAGCACTAATGAACTAGTAAATCACCAGTTACTTAACTAATTAGCATATCAGTGCTCCCCAGAGTCAATTAATTTATTATTTTAGTCTTAGCAAATATCCCTACCAAGTAGAGTGATGCAAGTATATGATGCTTTAGAAACATGTTTCTTATTATTTGAAAATGAGAAGATGTAATAGATCTACATTTTTAGAAAGTCTTGTTTGAAAGTCAGAAAACAGAGCTTGTTTTGATTATGAAGTTAATTGACTTTTGAGCCCTAAAGTAATATGTGGTTCCAGTTGCATGCAATCATTTTCTTTAATCCGGCAGAGTTGGTTTAAACTGTGTGAACCAACTGCTCAGACTCCATTTTATTCAGAACATGGGGATTTTTATTTGAGGTAGAACAAAGTTTCAAGTGTTTCCCTAGCTGGTTTTCTTAGCTAAGAGGAGGAAAAGTGGTAGTCTGGCTCTGCTCTTCAGTTTTCCATTTTTTCTCATAACCTGTATTATGGAATGTGGAACAGATGAGCTGGTCTTTGGAAGCTATATTGCAATTTACAGTAATTTTCAATAATATGCTATACTTACTTTCCTCCAGTAGAAAATTTTACGTCTTATGTGCACTAAGAAATTATTTTAAAACTGTTATGTTTTCTTGGGCAGACTATACTTATATTTAGGCAAGCGGATATTTTCTGTACACAAAATGAGAATGTGTTTTATATGTATCTAGTTCCATAGCTCACACAGATCACGTGCTTACACAAGTGGAATAGGGTTTTTCCTAATGCAATAAATACTTCTCTATTCCTATGAAATACTACATTTTATACTGTTAGGCATTATAATTTGTATTTTCCTAAAATATGAAAAGTAAACCAATAGAGGGGGGGAAAAATCAAAGGATTAGCACTGCACAAATGCAAACACGAAAACTCAGTACCCCACAGTTAACAGAGCAAGCTGCTCAAAAGACATTTTTCTGCTAATAGATTCTTTTTTTTTATTAATTCATTTTGAATCTGATTCATTCGTTTTGACTCATTCACC
This sequence comes from Pygoscelis adeliae, assembly GCF_000699105.1. Taxonomy (NCBI): domain Eukaryota; kingdom Metazoa; phylum Chordata; class Aves; order Sphenisciformes; family Spheniscidae; genus Pygoscelis; species Pygoscelis adeliae. Next base: position 1,653,647 of record NW_008824807.1, on the reverse strand, counting down.
CAGCTAATGGTTGCAGTAGCTGAAGACACTACCCTTGGCTTTTTGTTGCCATCCCTCTGCTGTAGCTCACAGCCCCTGCAGCTACGTGATGAGATCAGAAGCATGCCCAACTCTTTAGCTGCCTCACCACATACTCTAGCTCCTCAGCTCAGCTCTTCCTCCACCTTCAATTTACACCAAGAAGCCAAACTCTGCACTGAAGTGACCGGTGTGCACACGTAAGCTTTCTCCTGCCAACTCTGCTACGTGGGCAGTAGTCTCCAACAAAAAAGGACTACCAATAGCTAGGGTAACTCTTCAACCAACTGTTTCCAGATTTGCCAGTCATTTGCCAAAACCTCTGCTCACTGGTTATT
>NW_008824807.1:1637772-1652970 GCF_000699105.1 Pygoscelis adeliae | reverse complement strand
ATTTTTTCATGACTGGGAAAAAAGAGAACTTGAGTTTGCATTAAGATAAATAGAATACATTTTAAAAATCTATCAATCTTCCTCCTTTTATTTGTGAAGACTGCCAGCTAAAATCCAGGGTATCATATGGCAGAGATGCATATTTTTCTCTCTCACTTAGAAACACCTACAGCGTATTAGCAAGATTGACTAAAAAAGGCTTAAGGCAGCAAGCAGGTATGTGTTTTACATATTTGGCTCCAGTTTTCAGGAGAAAAAAAAAATCTTAATGTAATCTCTCAAATAAGAGACTCTACCAGGATTTTCTTCCAAAATTTTGTCTGTCTGCTTGGATAAACCAATTCTAACTAAGACTAACTAGGAGGATATTAGGTAAGCGGAAATAGTTATCTGAATTAAAGTGATTATGGTTCAGTATTTAATTTTAATTTAATTTAATTTTGTTTTGCAACAAACTACAGATTATAAGAGAAATTTTCTGCTCCTTTGAAAGAAAGCACTTCCAGCAGCAGGCGACTTTCACATGTGTTACTTGTCTAATAAATGAACAGCATCACATTCCAGAGCATTTCTAGGTTTTTGAGAGTTCCTTTTCCAGTCCCACCTACTATAACCCTGTTTAATTTACAACGTACTGTCAAATTGTAGTATCAGTGAGATGACTACAAGTTAAAATTAATCTGATTGCAGGAGAAATACATTCACTTAAATAATTCACAGCAACATGCAGACTGACCTGTCCAGTAATAGGTTGGGTGCAAATAAAAGCTTCCCTGGGTGTTCCATGGAGCGCCAGACTAAGCCAATCATCAGTATCTCTAACCAGGCACATTCCAGTAGATGGACCTGATCATGGAGTGTTAAATCCACAAATCCTGAAAGAATAAACAGGAGACAGTAAAAACAATCCAGGTTTGTAAGTGGAACAACATTATTCAGAAAATCACGTTTAAAAGTGCATTGGAGCTGGATAATCAAAAAGAAAAAGCAATAAAACAGACATTTGTCCTCTTCACATTTCAGGATTAGTTTTGTCTATTATTAGGTCCACCATGACTCCATCCTGCAGAACAGTCAGCACTTTCTAGCCCCCTGGTCATGTCCTGGCTGCACCCTGCCCCAAGAGCAGGGCAAGAACCAGGAGAGCATCTCCATCCCCGCGCCTGTTGCTAGTGGCCTGGGAAGCCAGGTGCACGCTGCAGGAAGGGGCAGCTGTCTGCTCCAGTGCCGTGTTGCCTGGGTCATGATGGAGGGAAAATGGAAAAATAGCTCTTATAAAATGAAATGATAGCTCTAATCAGCTAACCCCAGACCGCTTTTCCTGGTGGAATGCTGTTTTACAGACTCGTGAACAATTCACCATACTGCAAGTGCCATACCTGTGTGGAAGAGGGCCCAACGCAGCATTTCAAATAAACTAGGAAGCAAATGCTGATCACTGCACAATCAGAATGCGCTGATGAACCACTTGCTTATATTTCTATTGGACTATAGCACCTGGAGGAAGAAGGTGACCTCTCTTACTCTGTATTTAAACAACGCTAGAAACAACGAATGCAAAATGAAAAGGTTGCTTATAGTAATACTGAAATATGAATATGAAAGAATAATGATAAGGTAGATATGAAAGCATAATGACAGTGGTCATTCCTGTGTTCATTTCATAGCACAGATTGTATTATTCTCTATTTGAGATTCTCACTTTTCATGAACGTTACTTTCAATCCAAAGATAGAAGCGAAGGGGAGATTGCATAATACAATTTATTAGATCCTAGCATAAGTTATTCTTTAAAATTAGCATGAACTTGCTAAAATGAAATGTGTAGAAGATCCCTTAAAACAGATCTTAATTATCTTTTTCTCAGTGGTATGAGCGAAACACATTATTGAACTTTGCCTTTTTGTATTAGTCTCCAGAATACAAGTTATAGGGTAAACTACCTTACCAGCCCAGTAAACGGCAGTGATTTTGCTTCTGTGTTGAGTCCTCACTAGAGGTATACACTGAGTCAGTTTCAAGGAATATACCTGACATACTCTCAAGTACTATCTTGAGAAAAAGAAAAAAAAAGCGCATGTTTTTAAAGTTAAATGTTGTGCTATGAAATATATTTTTCAAATAACAAAAAGGAAGAGAAGGAACAAAGTATAGCTCACAATAACTTAGAAAATATTGTTATGTTCTGCAAAACAGATGTTGATATAATTATTTTTAATTAAAACATCTGAGAGCTAATCAGTATATTCATAAAGAATCAGTCAAAAAAAGGAAACAGCTTTGACACGTCTGAAATAAGACTCATCTATCAATCATTAGGAGTGAATTTAGACAGTTGCAGGACCTGCTAATTTTATGCAAGTGGTAACTATTGGGGGAAAAAAAAAGAAAGTTGTCTTTTCCTGTATTTTTCCTTCATTACCAAATGCAAAAATTACTTTCAGACTTCAGAGACTGGTGGAATGGCATTTGCCTGAGTCGCCAAACAGCCTGAAACAATAGAGCTGAAACTTAAAAGAGCAACATTCTTAACTACACAGCATCGATTACAGCACTCAAGAATGAAACTGGCAGAAAGAAACTGCTGTCTATATATGGAGAACAAACAATAAACACTATGTTTCCTATTAAGTATTGCCTTAGTATGACAACACATAATAAAATAGTGTTTTTATCTATGCTTGAAGAGTACCACGGCAACGCAGGGACACAAGTCCCCGTACGGTGTCTGAATTTTGCAATCAGTGCATTACAAGTCAGTTATATCGCCATCATTTCATGTGGCTGCACACTATGCTACAGCAGATTGCTTTGATTTTTGCAGAAAAACTGAGCTTGTTACAACTGTGGCAATTCACTTGCCTGTAAAACTCTGCTCATTCTAGAACATTCTGGATGCCAAAATGCTTTGCTTTGTTCTCCACACTGTCTTGGTCTTTGTTTTTACTACACCTATTCTCAAACCCCTTTTAAGCTCTATATTTTTATTAGCCTTATTTTTCCCCATCCCCACATATGAAATTTCAGATTGCACTGAGGCTAAGTAATCTGCACCAAAACTAACGAGAGAAAATAAAAAAGAAAGCTAATAAATTACTTCACTAGTATTGTAGAGGAGGGGTATTTTGTTAGCCTGCTCTGAAAATAGAAATACACTGCCCAACAATGCTAACTTCTTTTAAAGTACCTGAATGTGAAAACTTTGCATTAAAAAGTCCTAAAAGGGTTGGCCAACAACATTATTGCTGTCTGGAATATTAACTGTGATTTCACTGAAGCTAAGAAAGTTTCAAAAAACTTAGATGAAAAAGAAAACTGATTGTGAGACCATAGTTTAAAACATTAAATGCTCTGTCAGCCTGACATCTGCTTTGGGTTCTCCAACAAAACAGCTAACACAAGCCTTGATTAATGCAGGTTTAAAAGTCTGTAATGTAATAATACACATCAACTGTAATTCATAAAAAATCTTATCAAATTAACTTGATGGCTTTTTAGGTGACATTATGAGTTTAGTTGATAAAAATAATAGTTTTGATGAAACAGACTTCTACAAGACATTTGATTTCATAAAAACATGCAATAGATTAACTGAATTAATGTATTTTAAATGACACATCTCAGTGTGTAATGGCAAAAGGGTAATGAACTGAACTGAGCTAAACTGAACTCAAGCGTTTCTAGAGGAACACCATACAGCTTACTTCTTTACCCTAGACAATTTTTTTAATGATGACATGGAAAAAACAGAAATCATGATTCAGATGGCATGTGGGAAATAAGGTAAAAAGCGGGTTGATAATGTAAGGAATTTAAATCACTCACTAGCTTCATCATAAAATATATAAAGACATAAGTTTAAAACCAAGAACATCAGGCATATATACAAGATGGAAACAGCTATGAAGACGGCTTGGAAATGATGGAGAAAAATCAGCCCAGTTTGAGCTTCCAATGGGAAGCTACATCTAATAAAGACGATGAACTTTATAAAAAGCCAGGGAAACTCTGAGAGAGCAAGGAAGCTAAATTAATCCTGCGTTACCTGAATCTGGTATTGATTCTTCAAGAGGGATGAGAAGTTGGACAGAATGATAAACGTCAAAATGAATAAAGCATTGAAAAACACGCCCTCTAGTGAGGAATAGGAGGAATTTAGTTACTCTCTGTGAAGCTGAATAGGCTAAAGGGGTTAAAGGACTGCCATGGGTAAATATCTAAAGAAAAAGAGAACGGCATTACAAAAGGTAATGGCATAACATACAGAAGCCCATGCTGGAAGCTATACCTGCTCCAAGCCAGACTGCAAATGAGGGGCCATTGTTAACAACAAAAGTAGTTATTATCTAAGCAACATACTAAGGTTCCATGAATTTGCTATCATTAGAAATGTTAATCAAGATTTAATTATTATTTTTAAGACATACTCTTGTTCAAGCAAGCTAATTCAGAATAATGTTACAGAAGGTTAAATTAAATGATGAATAAATCATTTGTCACTTCATCACTCAGAGCATGCTGCACTTTAATATCACTAAAATTATGTGTAGATGTGCACTGCATTCTCAAATATCAGTGTTATTTTAATGCTGGCAAGTTTTGAAAGCAAAAGTATTTTTGAATTCTAAATTTTTGGTTATTGTGCTTTGAGGAAAAAGAAAGACCTTCACTTCACTGGTGACAAATTCATTAGTTGCAGATTATGGATATATCCTGTATCTGACTCCATACACCAAACTGACCAATTGCATGACCTTATGAGGCATGTCAAAATCCTTGTATGGCCAAAACCCACAAGAGCTAGACTGCCATTAAGCCATTCATATATCATATGCTTGGCAGGAGAAAGACACTTACAGAATAAAAGGCATGGCTGGACCATTCCTTTTTCATATACAGATAAATTAACAGTATTTTTGAGTGATTGCCAACACAGAACACAATAATTGTTCCACGAACTCTTGTATAAATATGGAAATCTGAACTTCTGAAAAGCCAGAAAGGTTTTCTGAGCACTCAGCTAAGAGTAGGTGGCAATTAAATTTATGTTATGTGTAGAACACAAAACGGTAATGTTCAAACTGAGCTGATTATCCTTTCTAATATGAAGCAGCAGTATGTGCCGCATCAGTGACAATATGATACAAATCTCTCTCTTCCAGACACTAAGACATGCTGAAGCAGCAGTGGGTCCATGGAGGAAAAGCTATAAAAAGCCCTACTTTGGCCAGCATGACTCTCTAGAGGTGACATTAGACTTGGGAATCCAAAACTGTATGACCTTACCATCCTAAAAAAGGAAGGCAGCAACAACCTACAACAGGTATGAGCAAATCTCTTTGTAAACTGGGAATTTGGGCAATTGCCCAAAGGGAAGGGTTGCCATGAAAGAACACAAGGACTGCCAGAAGTAGTATTAGGTAAAACATATATCCCTGACAACAACCGAGAAGTAGTTTATGCACAAGATTGTTTGGTTGCAGTAAGGGACAACATAAAGCTCAGACAGTTTTTAATTTATTGCTACTGTAACATACCTTGTGAACCCTGCAGTCCTCTGAAATAACCAACAACAAGAACATATATATATATATATGTCAAATTTTACCAATCAAATATTTTGAAACTAATAAATTCATCATTTGCCTTAGTGACTTTTGACCTAATAAGTAGCTTTCTATTTTATCAGAAACAATTTCTCTAGCAATTAACAATCTCTAAGACCCAATATCCGGTGTCATTGCAGATTTATTCCTGCAACAGTAAGTCCTCCAGTGGGTACTTACTATCATTTGGGGATCATTTAATTATCATCATTTTGCAGCTTCTACTAATATTCTTAAGACACAACTACAAGGTGTCCAGACTATTCCCCTTCCCACAGCAAATGATAAATCAATCTTCTTTTTTCATCTGATCCAACTGTAATCCTACCTATATGTTTATACCGTATCTCTTAATTACCATGATGAGTACCTGAAATGTAAATTTCAGGCAATTTTTGCAAGACAATAAATAACTGTGCCATAAAGAATGACTCTGTCTCCAGCTGCTTTGAAGGAAAGTAAAGCAAAAGCAGTATAAAACTTTTTGCAATAGCAAAGGTCCATCTAGCAAAGTATCCCATTTACAACAGCAATTGGTACCAGATGCTTATGGCAAAACATACAGCAGGACAAACATATGCTTCCACAGAAAGCTTTCTCAGGCTCCACTGGTATGCGGCTCAGGGACTTCCAGAGCCAAAGATGGTCTTTCTGTGCTTCATGTCCCTTAATATTTTTTCCTCCAAGTTTGTCCAGATGCTTTTTGAACCCCAAAAATTAGGCATTTCACCCACTCCAGATTTTTTATATACTCTGGAAATAGTACTCTCCAGTAAGAAGTTTCACATTCTAAGTTAACATTAGGAAAATAATAATCTCCTGTTTTTCTGGAAAAAAAAAAATCTCTTACTTTCATTTGATTCATCTAATTATTTTCTTGCAAGATACCATCATTTCCTAGGTCATCATCTCACTGCTAATCTTCTCTTTTCCAAACATTTTTAGTATATTCAGTCATTCCTCACATGAAAGTTACCCTGTTCACCTTTGAATTCATCTTGTCCTTCTCAGAGCATTTTCCAGTTCAACTGTACTTTCAGAGACAGTGAGACTAAGACTGCACAGTTTTTCAGTCTGCCCTTGTCTTCATCACCTTAAGTCAACTTAATATTATCCATAATTTTTATCACCGCTATCCACGCCTCTTTTTCCAGCTAACTATGAATATGCTGAACAACATAGGCCTAACTATTGAACTCCAAAGGTTCTCTCTTTCCTAAATGTCCTGCCTGCTTGTCTGGAAAGTCTTTAACTTGATAGCAACAGGATTTTTTATAATATCTCCTATAGCAAAAAATATCAGATGTTATACTATACAAAAATGTTGCGGGAAATCAGAACATTTCTACATTGTGTGTCTTAAATTTGCACAGATGAACCACTATTTTTTTCTCTCTTAATGCAGCGTTTTGGAAAGTGGCAACAACCACAGAAAAAGGCTGTTATTTACAACTCAATACAGTATCTCAGCTATGCAACGGTCATGTAATAGGCCACATTTGGAACAAAACACTAATTAGGTTGGCAAGGTTGGCAAAGTTCCTGAGGCCATTTCTGGCCCAAATAGCCAATGCCTCCTTCGGGACAGGAATCTCTCCTTCCCTTTTCAGGTACACACCAGTCTAAACTACAATGAATGTACGCTGCATACATCAGATCTAATAAATACTGCCCTATTTCAAATTTCCTATGCCAAAGCAAGCTTCTAAAGAAGTTAGCCAAGTGGAAGTTGATCTACTCAAAGTCAATACTTTGCACCCAGCACAATCTGGATTTAGGGCCGTGGAAACCCTTCAGGGGTAGTGCAAATAATTGCCGCTGGTCAGACATACATTCTCTTCTCCTGACAAACCCTTGCCACATTTTTATGAAATACTTCTGTCTTGCCCAAGAGAAACATCAGAAGTCTGCAGCACAGCACCAGCTTGGCTGGCACTGCTCCTGGGGAGGTGGACCATGCGCTGGCCCAGCGGGGCTGTGGGAAGACCCAGCCCGGGAGCCAGCCCCTAGCTTTGGAGCGCTCCTGTGAGTTTTGGGGACAGAGAGTTCTCACCGAACAGCAGCCCAAGCAAATTATTCTGCAGGATTGAATTGCCCGGGAAAATCTGTCCTATGCGGGTGGATGGTCAGGCCGTGTGTCCAAAGCTCAAGGTTACTTCCTCCCTGTGCTCTCCCTGGCACGGACGCAGCCTGGAGAGGAGACAAGCTGGGTTGCGCTGTAGCTCAAGCCCACGGCTGACACACAGCACAGACATACCCGGTGAAGCTAAGTGCTTTCATGTCCTGACTTTCCTTGCGTATGTCACTGTGTCTGCCTAGACTAAAATGCAGTTTTTATTTTGCAACTGTTTCACTTTGTTAACTAAAGATTATTACAGAAAGTGCATTAGCAGTACAAGTTAACACAAATACACTGAGGCCTTCCATCAGGGAACATAATAAAAGTAATCGGCACTCACATAGCACTTTACATTTTCAAAGGGCAGTAAAGCCATTAAGTATTATTAAATGTATTTTATAGATAGAACACAGAGAGGTTAAGTGCCTCATCCAGGAGGAGGCAGGATTAGGACGGAGGTGTGGCAGGCTCTCAGCACACTCTCTAGTCCTTTCAGCCACAAAAATCTTTGGGGTGGAGAAGCCTCCTTGAACTCAAATGCAACCTCTGTTTCCTGCAAATCAGGGGTAAAAAAACCAGAAGCAACTGAACTTTTCTCAAAGAGAAAAAGGAAAGAAAGCCTTGCCAAGTTAGAGTTGAGGGGCAGTTGTTTAGAGTGTAAGCAGAAAACCTGGATGCAGGGAACTTAACAAGCCTTAATTCTTAATTGGTTTTAAAACACTCACTAATCTAGGCAACGTAACTGCCTATATAAAAAAATCCTAGGTCTAAGCTTTCTTCCCCCTCTAAACAAACAGTTTTGAAAGTTATTAAAATAACAACAAATCTTACTAATAATTATAATTATAACAACAACAACAACAGCAACTGCTGAGTTGCGAAGTAGTGAAGGCTGCCTGCCGGTTTGCTAGTGAAAGTTTATCATACTGTTTTTATAAAGCAAGAAGGAAGACATATATTTTTTTTCTGTACAAAAAACAAGCACTTCAAATATCAACAAAAAGCAATGCTCGCTATTACACGACAAATTCCTGCAGCACTGTATAGCAGTTATTTAAAGCATGTTAATTATCATTCATCCCTGGACTGTAATCCAGACATCTGAGACTCAGGCTATGCTTTGACAACAGTAAGATGCTACTTTATGCTTCTTTTACCACTGAGAGCTGTGTTATTTCTCAGGGAGTTCAGGCTTGAAAATAAAATGCACAGGACATTGTCTGCATACTGAGAACAGGACAACGGCAGCCATTCCCAGTGATTTTAAGTGTAGGAACAGACCATCAGCTGCATGGGACAGCTTTTCTTTCGAAGGGTGTCCTCTGAATCTTTCCCTGCACAGGTGAAGAAGGATACTAGGCAAAATTTATTAGCTAAATACACGCTATGAAGTAATACATCTTTTCTTTATTGTCTGTGCAACAGTTAATTACATTCCACTAAACTTATAGCAGTACTCAGGCCAGTTGCAAGGAGGTTTGAGGGGTTTTTTTGAATTTGTAATTTTTGTAAGAGGTCACTGCTATGCAAAATCTTTTCCATCAAAAGCAGATCCAGCTAAAATAATTTGTGGTGCTGGTTATGCATTCTTGCCTGACTTTTATGAACCCAAAAGACAGGCTCATAAATACAAGCTGTCCTCTCCCCCCCACCAGGGCTGTTACTCTTTTGGTCTGTTCTGCTGGTTTAAGTGTTCAGCCAGCTGATGAAGTAACCCAGCAAGAAGGAGTAGCATGAAAGGTGAGCGACGGGCAGCTAGGGAGCATCAGCCACCTTGGATGGTTTACGCTTTGTGTAAGCCTGCCCCGGAGACTTGAGGTCATGTCCAGCATGACTTGGATTTTTTTGTACGTTCAGCTCTCTCATCCAAGAGAGCATGAGGTTTTCAGCATTTGTTTGACCTCCTTACTAAAGCACCAGGCTGTGCTCCAATCACAACCCAAATCAAATGTAAATAAGTGATGGTTTTGTGGCTGTCGAGAAAAATCATTTCAGGCAAAAGGTCTCTTTAAGCAATCTTTCTTTAGGCAATCTCTTTCAGCAATCACAGTTTTTAAGCAAACATGTAGTCACTGGAGGGGGGAAAAGGAAGCCGACTGAAGTAGACTCTTTCACGGCTTTTTAAATGACCCCAGCGTGACCCTGTGAGGTTTCAAATGGTCGCTTCAACACACAGTTATCAGGGGAGAATTTTAAAACCAAAGATCAACCTGTGAGCCTTCCCAGTTTTTCTCCTCTTTTACAGAGTGCACCTACATGCTTTCACTTCATCCTTTTACTAATTTCACAAGCACTTGAGCTGGCAAAGGCACTTGGGGTTGGGCAGTACTTCAGCAGTATCAGCGAGAGCAGCAAGGCGGCTGGTGTTTCGTGCGGGGCTCTGCAGGCCTGCTCACAGCTGGCTTGGGCAGCATCGCACGCCTGGCGTTGGCTGCGGCCCCAGGAGACGGACCTTGCTAGAGGAAGAGGGCTCTGAAAAACCTCAGGGTGGACCAAGGCAATGCAGATATGTCACAGGGTCTAATGGCCGTATGCGTGGCAGGATAGGGGTGGCGAGTGAACAAAACTCGGTTAAAGTGAGCTTGGAGACCTACTCTGCCACAGGCAGCTCACTTCTCCTTCTCTGCACCTCATTTTTTCCACAAATGTTAGGGTATAAAAATATCTCCGTTTTTCCATTTTTTATCCTTTTTGTTCCATTAATTACCTTTGCAAGGTAACACAAACAACGATCAGCATCAGCCACCCTTCTAAACTAACATTATTTATTGAAGGAATTAGAAGCTGAAATTAATGCTTATTAACCCTATTCTTTCTGAATGTCCCTAAAATCCTGGGTTTATACTTTTGATTATTTCCAATTATCTTGTTTAAGTCTTTAAGAATTAAAGTTTCACTGTTTCAATTTATATCTCCACCCATGCCTGGAAGCTTGAGAAAAGTCACTCTTTAATTTAACACCTTTCTTGACTACAACGACTTTCACGTGATGAAATTGGGAGGGCTACACTCTCCCCTTCTTCATTCATAAAATCCAGTTAGCAAAGCACTAAGCTTTCTGCTCCACAGTCTATTCCATCCCAGGATCTACTGTACTCACCACTGAACCAATTAACATTCATTGCAGCAGCATCTGGAACTAGCAGAAAAGAGGATTATTTTGCAACCCAAAGAAAAGTGGGAAAAACTGTCAAGTCTGTAGTGAACTTGAAGATTAAAACCGCTTCAAGACTACAAATAGAAATTGCTCAGAACATAATGTGCTGTACCCAAGAAATGAAGCATAACCTCAGAGTTCATGGTCTGGTCATTCTTTATAGGCATTAGGAAATAAAACTAGCTTGACTAAGGCACCTGCATCCATTTGATTTCTTCAGAGTGTTCACTTTTGGATTTGGAGAAGTCTTATTTTTGCCTATTGCACTTGTATGTGAGTAACAGACAACATGTATGTATATGTGTGGTTTCGTGTTCATTACATTGGCTGGTACCTACACCAAACCAGAAACACAAGCATATATAAATAAGGCTCAGATGTTTATTTTCCCTCCTATTCTTTTCACCCCTACATGACTGGTTTTGAACAGAACCTAATCTCTGAAAAATTATCCAAGAAATTGTAATGACACATCAAAGAGAAGAAAGACAGCAAAATTAATTGCAGCAATTTCCTTTAACCACTACAACTATAAGAGCATTTTAGCAGCTGTGTGGGAGTGTCATCATATGACAGAGCAAAGGAACACATTACAGGGAAAGCAAGACACTGGAATGCATTTATATTCATTTTCTTGTCCAGGGAAACCTAGTAAGTTAGCAAGCAGCATGTTTCCAGAAAACACATCATTCACTTAAGCCCCTTTTCTTGCAAACTCTCCTTCAATGGATAACAAACCCAAAGGCACGTTTCAGCATCTGCAAAGCCTCAGGCAGCCTCAGGAAACTGTTGCATGTTGCATGGCTCAGGTGTGCACACAAAACACGGGTGTTGCACTTGGAGAACCACCACCTTGTACTCAAGCTCCTATACTACCTGCTGAGACATATGCTGAAGCTAGAGCTGGTTGGAAGTGCTCTGACTGAGCATTTTACGTTGGAAATTGACAGGTTAATGAGTTTAAAACACTCTGCAGAACACGTCAGATTTCACAAATGAAAATAAACAAATAAAAACAGGTTGGTTTCTGCCAGGGAACACAGAGTGTCCCTCTCAGCTACCTCATCTTAGTTTTCAGCACTCCACCAGGCACCTATTCCTGCTCAGCATTGTGAAAGGTACCTAAACTTCTAGGAAAACTAGGACCCTTTTTTCCAAAATTGTCTTCTTTCAATTTTAAACAGGTGATTAAAATATTTGAAATCTTAATGAAGTTTATTCTTTCATATTGAATAAAATGTTTCATTTCACCTGAAAGAGTTATTATCTAGCAAAAAGGTCCAAAAATGTCATTTTGTATTAAGTGAAAATGATTCTTTTTTATTGTTTGGATCTGCCACGAAACAAAGAAATTAATGATTCACACAACTCTGATGGAGACATCTGGAAAAGCTTTGGAACAGTGTACGAGCTCATCCAAAGTAACTGGACCTATAAACCCTATCTGTCATCCTTTGTCAGGACTGGAAAGTTGCATGGAATTCCATTACATTAAAAAAATCACAGTAATATCTTCTAATAAGTACCACAGCAGAAATTAAAGAATAGAAGAAAAATGTGTAACTTAAAATTCAGCAAGTTTCCCCTGGAATTGTAATTTGATATTTTTTTCGAACTGGTAAAAAATTGGTAGTTTTCATCTTTCTCATTTACAGAGAAAATCTGATTTATTTTGTTTTTCTTTTTTCTTTCACCTGCATAGAGAACGTGAGTTTGACAGACTCCTCATGGATGAGAATAAAACCTTTAGCTTGGATCAGGAAATAGAGCCACTTCACACAGTTCAGACATAGACTAGGAGACCATTTTATGAATAACACCATGCTGACCCTCAAGGCACAATTTGGTTCCTATATAGAAGACTTTTTCAGGCTGAAGACTCCTACCCTCAGAGGCAGAAGAACTGTGTTTGGTGTAGGAGCCCTGAGGCAGCAAGTATCTGATTGCTACCCAAATGATGTTGCCCACATTTGACCATATCCAGAAGGTTCTTGGGTTCGTGTTATATACTTCTACAGCTCATGTATGTTTATAAGCATCTACAAACACACTTAAATATAGTCCTACTCCTATAAATATCAGGTATTATCAATCTCTTCAGAGACTCGGAAGCCAAGAGACACAGTGTCAGGCTGGCAGCTTGTTAAGAAGGGGGAAACCAGCTCATCAGCATTACACGGAACTACTTCTGACATCCCATTATGAATTATTTCAGAGCAGTTTCTGACAAGCTGATACCTCTGTCTCCCACTTACTTGAAATCAGCCCTTAAAAGTTACTCCACAACATGACTTGTAAATAAAATATCTCCTAGGAAAGTTGTTAACAATTATTCGCTGTCAGCGGAAGATGAGCAGGTCTGAATTCATCAGACTGCAGTGACAGAGTTTTACCAAAATCTCTCAGAAGCCCTTCTACTGAAAAAGAAGGTACAAAAAGCCTCATCTGGAGTTTAAAGAAAAGAGCTCTCTGACTGAACTGTCTGCTGAAATAAGACAGTAAGGGAAATGTATTTATGATACTTGGCGGTGTCTCATTGAAATGTCAGGATCTTTCTTGAACACTTGATTAGAAGTGGCCCTGTCAAAAAAAAATGCAGATAGTGGAACAAAGGTACAAAAATAGAGAAGAAAGAGAGCTGAGAAACATAATTGATTTCAAATAAATTACATATTTTAATATACTACATTATTTCAGACTTAGTTATAATTAATTTTGCCTTAGTCATGCTTAGCGATATCAAAGATTACTTCTCAGGATAGCTTTGCATAACGCCTGGATAAAGTAGCATGTAAAACTTCTGCAAGATATAAGCCACATTTTTGGGAAGAGAGGCATACTGGCGAGGCATAAAACAGGAGCACAACGAGCATGATAAAAAAAATAGCAGATTTAATTCATATTATACCCATAGGCTAAGAATCTTCTGATTAGGGGTTTTTGTTTCACAAGAAGGATATTTAGCATGCTTCACAGCTTTCCCATGCAGCAGACACAGTCCTGAGATAGCAGTTTAGGAATGGATACACTGTGGCACATTATGAGAGTTATAAAAAACTAACAGAGGGAGGCATTGGCACAGCCAGGAGCAAAATAAGTGTTTCCCAGTGGTAAAGCAACATTCTTCCCAAAAAGCCCAGTGTAAAAGAACATAACCCTACATGTATACTTGGGGGGGGGGAAAGTGCACTTAGCATTCATATCAGAGTCAATGATTCTCCATAGCTGTGTTTACCAAGTAGGGAAAAAAATGAAGTCACAAGTAGCATTAATAAATATGCTAAGTTTTCATGGGCAGCTCTTCTTTGTCAGCTGAGAACCCGCCTATGTATACTGCTTTTAAAATGTGTGAGACATTAACCGATTAATACCAGTGGTTAATTCCACCATCACTGAATAAAATATACTAGAGCTTTCCTTCTCCACAGACCTTGCAAAATCCCACCCTGCAGAAGAAGAATAAAAATCAGCTGCTGATTCCAAAAAGTCTGCCACATGCTTCTGTTGCTTCAGGTCACTATTTACTACCTGTACAGTGAAAACTTGGCCCAAAAAACTTCCAGAAGAATTTGCTGCCTTCCTGGAAGACAAAGACAGAAGAACAACTTCCGAAAAATATGCACTAGGATAGGCAACCAGCCACAAGGTAACTCAGCAAAAAGAGAGCCCCAGGGTTCTATCTTCCAAATAGCACAGGTAAGTGAACAGCCTGTCTTTGCCTCCTGGGAAGTAAAATCTCTTGTACCCCAGGGATGGAAGCAAACTATGAACTAGGATGTGTCTTGAGTGAGGGGGAAATCACCATGCTTCCTCTTCCCTTTGACTCTCCAATCCCTCACAGCTCTGGCACAGCATTTCAGAACATATTACAGATCAAGCAGAAATATGCAAAGTAGAAGCTATACAACATCTACTTCAGCAAACAGGATAAAGGCTGTAAATGGTGCCAGTAACTGGAAGATTCTTGCTTTTTGTACAGGAGAGATTGGAAAAGACCTCTCTGTTGAAGTAGAAATAAAGAGAAATTAAACTAGAAAAAGGCTTGAGTTAGAGCTGTATGTTACTATTGACAGTACAGATATTTCTTTCTAGCACCCTCATATTAATACTTGCCTGTTCATTCCCTGTGTACTGTCACCTCACATTTCAACCGGCTCAACTATTTTGCGCTGAACTGGACTGGGGAACTCACACAAGTTACAGGCAACCCAAAACACACACACACACAAAAGGTTTATTTTTATAGAAAATCAGATCAATCCTGCTACTTGCACAGCCGCCCCCACCCCAGGGGGAAGCAGAAAGGTAGGAACCGC
>NW_008824807.1:1634305-1637757 GCF_000699105.1 Pygoscelis adeliae | reverse complement strand
TGGAAGAAATACTTGTGAAACTACAATCCCACAAAGTACGTCCTACAAATGTATGTGAAACTCATAAGAAATACTACCTTTGTAACAAACAAAGGAGACTTCTGAAATAGGTCAGGTATGCAATACTATTATATTCATTGATATTAGTATGGCAATATTACAATGTTAGCTTCATTCTGGTTAGTTGTTTCTAATATAATGAGCATATGCAGTTAGAGACTGTTCAATGTTTTAGTAAACACTTGGCTTACTTGCCAGCAGCCCATATAGCCACTTCTCTTTCTGCAGCCATGTTTTCTGAGGGACAGCAGCTGTTGCAGAAGATGCTTCATTATTAGGCTATTGATAAGATTTAATATTCTCTGGAAAATTTCTAATTAACCTAGCATGCCACATTCCCTATCTTTGTGAATCAAGTAAAATGAGATTTCTTGAATTTTAATTTTCTACATCACCTCAAACACTCCAGAATGCAATTTAACAGGGAACACAACACATTTTGCCTAGAGTCTAAGTGAGATATTGAACGGTACTTTTCCCCTTGTCCATATGTTAACCTTGATTCTGGGTCTCATCACTTCCTACTGGATTAACTGAAAAAACTCCAAACCAAAAATCTCAAGCTGCAGAGACAAAACTCACTGAAATTTCTGCCAACGTGCATTTTCTTTTTCTGAGGTCAGCCCACTCACAAAGAATACCAGATACCCGGGAGAATTGCTGGGTACCCCCCGACATCCTGAGCAGTGCCCCTGTCGGGTGGGGAAAGGGCGCAGGACACTGAGGCAAAGACCTTGATTCCCCCGTCCTGTTAGCAGGACTCCTCTTTTCAAGAGGCTTAGGAAGCTTTAGGTTTAGACCCAGAGTCTAACTGCAGTGATAAATAATTCATCTCCGTCGCTTTGCTGAGGACCACGGTGGACAGCTACGTTTCTTAGAAGGAACAGAACTTCCCATAAGGAAGGGAGAACACAATATTTTCTTATGGGCACTCTTAGCTGAGAACAAACTCCTGGAGGAACAAGGCAATCACAGATTTCTCATTCCCCATTCCACTGTGGGATATGCTTTAACTTGCTTTCACTAGCTTAAATTTACAGCAGTCCATAACTAACACGCAGACAAAACAACATACTCTTTACACACATAGTTCATTTCCTGGAGAGATAATCAAAGAAAATAAATGATCTGCGTAACAGATGTGTCATATAATGCACCATCGCAGTGATACAGACAGGGTAAGAGCCTATCCAGAAGTCGTCTGCAATAAATCTTTCCTAATTATTTCTATGTATCTTAAAAACTCCTATACATCTAATACGAGATTTTAGTGAATGACTCACTTGAACAGAAAACTAATACAGATGATATTAAAACAACCTCTAAACTGGAATTACAGCTGATTGTCCTCAGGGATGTAGTACTGGAGAGAAACTAAAAGAATTAGGCTGAAGTTATTAAGCATCAAGTAAAAAGGGCCAATTTATGTGAATTATGTGAACAGGGAACAATGGATATGTGCACATGCACATACATATCGCATCAGTGCTTTCCAACAATCGCATATTCTTTTTGTAAATTATTTTAAGAAATAAATAAATCAGGAGGGATCATTACTTACTGTTTACTTAGAGTGGAAATTAACGAGCGTTTCTTGGAAAGCTCCAGGGTTCAGCATAGCTGAAGACTCTAAGACAGATATGTTCATCCAAGAGTGTAAATTACTTATCAGCTAAAGAAAAATAGCAGGAAATGTTTTTATAAAAGGATCATTTCTTTTAGAAATAAAATATTACATTTTAAGTATTTAATTTCCTTAAGTTTTGGCTAAAAGTATAAAAATTATTACTGTGGATGCTCATTTTTGCCTCTTTGTTTGCCAAGACCAATACAATTTCGTCTTCAAACATTTATTATCAAATGAACTTGTACGTTATTGAATGCCCGATGAACTCCAATATGTAAGTAGTGTTTGTTAAAAGAATGTTAGCTCCTTCTTACCTGTTGGGTGTTATTTCTCATCTGCCACTATATAAATAGGTAAACAAGATTACTTACAGTAAGTCAGTTTTGGTTACTGAAGATATTTGTTCTTTGAGACAGCTTGTTGGGAAGCCCCAAAATTCAAAACTTTGGAATTCAAGTATTTCTTACTCTGGAAAGTTCTGAACAGAGTCGGCCTTGTAACAGCACTTTGGGTCTTGATTTTAAAACCACTGTGTACATAAGGAACTTTACATATGCGTAGTAGTACCATAATCTTAATAAATGTATCTGGATATGTGCATACTTGTAGAAACAGAGATTTACTGGCTAAGTTTGTCTTCAGATTTAAATTTAAATTTCAGCACATACTCCGTTCAGGGATATTTAGATGGAGAGATGTATTTGAGGTTCACCACTCTAAAGAAGGCTGAAAATCACCTAGAATAGAACATAATTACTGTGCTGAGCTAATAAATGGATGGCTTTGGATGCCTGTGTTAATTGTTTTAATTCAAACTATTCACCTCCACAAACAAAGAAGGGAACTAAGACATCTCTGGGAAAACAAATATTATAACATTTAAAAAGAAATACTGGGCTTCCAACTGCTATTGATTTCTTGGACAAATGTTATGAAGAATGGTGTTAGCTATATTTCCTTTTTTCTAAAGATATGAAACACACTTTATCTGGAAAAAAAAAAGTGATTTTTCACAGCATGTTACACACATTCACCTCCATGTTAACAGAAACTCATTTACTTAAAAGAAAGGCCAGAGCCATTTTTTGGTCCTGTGCACAGAGAACAACTACAGTTATGCAACATAAGCAAAAGACAGTCATTTTCATTCTATATTTGTTTATAAACTTGTATCTTATTACAGCTTTCCTAAATTCAAGGAGGCTAGAAGGTTAGGTAACATGCTTGATTCAATAGCTTCTGGCAGTCACCTCTCTGGGCAAAGTAACTACCTCTGTGAATGAGAGGACAGTATAGCACTCTCTATGAATTACTCTAACATTGGATTTTTGTAATACTAGAAAGAATTACTGACATTTATCATGCTTTTGAATGAAATATCACCTCGCATATGAAGTAGAGCTTTTAATTGTGGCCACAGAATGTTGCTAAAAGGGATACAAGCAGATGCACTCGCATAATGGCATCAACACCTGACTTATTCTTCAGAATTGCTTTCTTCTGGACAAAGAAATAAAATCTGGAAAGCTACAGAATTAGCTTTAGGAGTTCATAAAAAAATCTAGTAAAAATAAGCAAAAAAATTATGAAATGTTGCAAGATATGTATTAGAAAACCCTCAAGGATATACGTCTGAGCTCATTCAAAGGTTCTCTAAAGATTCAAAGTGGTTCTATAACTACTTTTGCTTTCCTAGCTCTGTTTCCCTTGATTGAAAATTTATGCAAATGAAGTGACCCAGTTTGAATACATTCTTGTAATCCTC
>NW_008824807.1:1574391-1634251 GCF_000699105.1 Pygoscelis adeliae | reverse complement strand
GAAGAAGAAATGGGACAGGGACAGGGAGTAGACAACACTCCAAGGCTCTTCCTGTGGCAGGGGGAACAGGCAACAACCAGACCCTTCCGCTTCAAAGAGCCCCTGAACAAATTACTGTCCTCCAGCAGGAGCCCTAGGAATGAGTAAGAGGCCCAGGACTGAGCTGCTGAACTTACTGTTGGCTCATCTGACTGATTCACAGTATCTTCTTCCTCAGGTCCTCTTGCACGTGCTCTCTACTTTTTCTCCCAGGTGGAGTCTCCTTGATGCTGGTCAGCTTGCTAACCCTAGTCCTGATGCATTTATCTCCCCTTCTATATCCCTAACTCTAGGGACTCCCTATAGTTTGAAAACCATTGCATTAGGATACCTCTTAAATTTCCAGTATCACAGCTGTTGTTCAGACCCTGATCCTTTTTTCTCCTGCTATCATTTTCTTCCTGTCTTCAGCTAGTGAAAGCACTGCCTGTATTTTTGTTCCCATAGATACCTGCAGCAAAGTTTATGTTCCTTTCCAAGCACTTCTGCTGTACTGTTCCTTCTCGGCTTTGGCTTTTCCCTGTCTGACACAAGCTCCCGGTGTATATAACTCTGTCAGACGTTCTTCCTGTGCTTCAGAATCAGCGTCTTCCCCTTGGTCTCTCACAGGCAAACCATCGTGTCACATGGTCTCATCCTTTTCTCTCATTTACATTTCTCTACAGGAGGAAATACACCTCATTGTGCTTCAAAAGCACTAAAAGATATTTGTATAGATAATGAAAATAAAAGCTACTGGCAAGAGTGGGTTTGTCCCATACAACACCCAGAAGCTGGGGGAGGAGGATGGAAAGGGGGGTTTGTTTGATTTTACACAATATAGACATGAAAGACTAAAGATGCTTCCCAGACTAAGAAAACACAGGGATGGAAAGCTTTTATTTCATACTCAACAGTTTTAATTCTGCTGCCCTGCATAATCATGCTATTGCATGATACCTCTCAGTCTGATGTTCAAATTCAAATGGTAAGTGATTACCTTATTCCACTATAAGGATTGATTCTTATCTCTTACATTCATGGTAATAAACTGAAACTTCACAGAAATTGAATTAGCAAAAAGCAGCCGTAAAGCAAGATCCAGATGCTTGTTATCATTTCTCTTTTGCTTACAGATCTATTTGCTTCCTCTGTTTTTCCCCTATGAAGTCAGGGGAGCAGTTAGAGTATCACTTCAACAGATTAAACAGACAAGCAGAGGGGTGGTTTTTTTAATAACATTTTACAAACCTCCACAGCAAGCCCATTAGTCAAATGAGAAGAAACTATAAAGCAGATATTTTGGAAGGTTTGTTAAAAATTAATACAGGAATTGCAAGCCATTGCTTTTTTTAAGCTAAGTATAAATTATTGCCGGGAGGATCACTACACTTAGAAGCTCTAAAAACTGTCCTGCACCTAAAGGGTTATTAACACACACTACTCTTGTATAAGACTTCTTTCCTTCCACTGCAAGCTGACTTTTTTTTTTCCAAGGTTTGGTGTCACTGAAGTGCAGTGTAAAATTGTGGCTATTGTTGGCCTCTTTACACACTGTTCCTAATTTAACAAACAGAGCAGTTTAGAAGGTCAAATAGGAAAACAATATCTTAAGAAAATAGCAACTTCTGTGGCTTTGAAATAAAAAAATCAGTGCCAAAATGTTTATCTCCTCGGTTCATGAAGCCATAAAATAAGTACAGCACCGTGAATCATCTCAAAACTTCAAAGCTTGTATGCCCAGCGTACCATTTTAGGGCTATTAAGTTGTACAGCTACTGTACTTGTAGTAAATAGTTATACAAGATTATAGCAGCAGTGCCAAAGATTTCACCCTCGCAACAAAATTTCCTTAAAGCTACACTTTTTACCATGAGCTCACTGTATAAGCTTATAATATCTCTTACCATCCTAAGAGCTTCTGCACAAAAAAATTATTGACAATTACATTGAAAATACCAGCTTCCTTTAGAGAATACAGTACTCCAAATATAGATATTAAATGATATACACAGTGAGTAATGAAATACAGTAAGTTAATTCCTTTGACATATCAGCATTTCTGCAGAAAAACAAAGTAATGGTTTTGCTCATTACATCAAAGACCATGAAGAAAACTCACTAAACTAAAAAAACTCATTGTATGAGACTGAAGGCGGTACTATATCCCCAAGATGTTACGTAAACCAAGAAGAAAATAGAAAGCCCTATCTTTCAGGAATAAGTGACTCAGAAATGAGCAGAACATTTGTTCATCTACGCTGGTACCTTGCCTACATGTGATTTTTAGTGATTTGTCCCAATTAAGTGGTAAAAGGCTCAATTTACACGTGTACGTAAAGTCTAGCCCATCACAATCTGTTTGCACCCGCCTTATGTGCAGCTGCTTGCTATTCCAGCTGGCTGGGGTAATCAGAAGGCACCACTGGTGTCTTACAGAGGCCATCTGGGAGGACTTAAGCCAAAATCCCCATTAGGCCATGTAAAGAGCAAGTCCTGTGGGGCATCCTGAATTTTTTGTATATGTCATAGGACACTGTACAAGATTTTTGTTCATGTAATCTGGCAAACCCACTTGTATCAGTGGCCAAGGTTTCAAAGGAAAATTAGAACAAGCTTTTATGCACTTGGCATATTATGAATTGTATTGTCATGGGAGAACTGTTATGACCTCAGTTAACAATCACGTTATACTTAAATATTGAAGATCATTTTTTAAGGTTATGCACAAGAAGCTGCCACAAGTTCTCTTTTCCCCAGCAATTTGTTAACACCACCAAGATTGCAGAGTCAATTTAAGCAAGTTTGAACTAATGCTGAACAAGTTGCAATAGAGATTTAGACCAGTTCTCACCTTCCCAATCAGGGCATGTCTGCTAAGATACCTCATTTTGGAGATTGTCCTCGGCATGTCTTTGTAACAGATCTCTGCCTACATTATACTACACAGTCCATCATAAATTAATTTTCATTAATCCTTTTTGTAGAATAGATTAATTTCTATCCAGCACATCTTCTAATTAGCTGTTTCTTCTTCCACGCCCACTTATTTACATCATCAGAAAGACTGGCTGACCAAAACAATGTCTTTATTAGTTGCTTTGACACATTCCCTCTTCTTTAAAGCCTACACAGCAAAATAAACTCCAAACATGTCCCTGAAAGTCCTTACACTTATTTGTAAGCTGTATCTTCATTGCATTTCTGCTCTGTTAATATCAATTTCTTCCTTCCTCCACAAATATGCTTTCAACCCAGCCACTCATATTGACTTTGCTCCTTGCTTTCTGTCAGCTAAGTGCCTGCATTTAGCTAAATGAACTTGTGCAATGCTTCCAAGGCTCGAGAGTTGTGCACAGGAGAGGCTGTTTCCTGGAACTGCTTTTTTCTACTGGTAAAAAGCACATTCGCTTTTTAGAAAAAGATGTTTTTACCCTTGATTCCGAAGCTTGAAACCTTAGTAAATTAGCTGAGAAAATAACTGAGTGGAATCACACAATGCTGTTGCACAAAATACTTCACCTAACACAAAAAAGTTATTCAGTTCCTCTGTTTATGCATAAAGCATATGAAAATCCTCTCTAATTAAGCAGTACTGCATAATTGCTAGTAATAGTGGAGTATTCAAAGGCAACATACTGTGGAGGTGAAAATGTGACTTATATTGCCTGACACGCTTCTCTTAATGTACATTTACTGCCAGCACATTCCAGCAGAAGGAAACTTAGGCAAACAGTCTGAGCAAAGATCTTTGAAAGGTGATCAGTACTTCCAAGATTTAATATCAGCAACTAATAACACTCAACCTTTTCTAGGGACCAAATGAGAGATTAAAAAAAAAAAAAAGATTTAAGCATCTAGCTCCAAAATTACCTACCAATTTCAGAGGTAGGTAAACAATTGGGCCTGAATTGTTTTAAATCAACTTTCTAAAATACTTTAATTTCTGCTTTTGGTCATGCACACTGTCCTCCAAGCCACAACACCAAGAACCAGCTAGGTGTCCAGCATTTTCAGATTCCCCAAACTATTCACATTCTCTCTCTCTTGCTTTAGGACTTTCCTTCGGTATGATTGTTTGTACAGTGCCTAAAAGATCAAACTATGACTGGGAAGGGATTTTGGGTTTTTTTTTTAACAAGAGTTCACCAGTTTTATATCAAACCTCACCTGTCAGAGTACTTATTAATGCATATACATAGAGTCATTTGAGTTAGTTTCTCCTTAGGAGCTATTTTGGCAATTAACAGACACATTAAATATATATATAAATATAAATTGGATATACACAAATAGTTGATAACCTTATACATTTGATTTTCCAATTTCAGAAGCTTGCTGAGGAAATAAAGGATATATTTGGTAAACCAGGCAGTTTTTTGATCTTCACCAGATGTAATCATCTTGTGACAAGCAGTTTTAGGGAGATTTCTGAATAAAAAACAGATCTGAGTTCCCTAACAGTGTTGCTTTGTATCAAAACACATTTTCATTAATTACATTATCAAAATCAAATGTCATAGAAGACAAATGTTTCCAGTTGGACAACATAATGAATTTAGAATGTGATATACTCATGTTGAATGTAAATTAATGGTTTTTAACAGGCTTAGACTAATTATATCTCTAAAATCAGTAGAAAAGTAATTTGAATTTAGCTGTTTTGATAATGAATAGGTTTAACACTATAGACTTATGTTCATTTTTCAAAAGCATTTTGTGAAGGCATGATCCAAAGCATACATAAATTAACAGGAGAACCCACCCTTGACTTGAACAGGCTACGGATCAGGCCTTAACCACTGTGACTTTCTCAAGAATAAAATTCTCAGGTGATTTCTTATAAGATACGATGAGAAATGAAACACACACAGGTTCTCATTGATCATACCTGGAGCCCACAAAGTGACATGTGAAAAGTGGTAAAATGTGAACCCATGAGGACTGGAAAAGACTCAGATTTTATGGGTTATTGATTTACCAGGAAGAGTCTTGCCAAGTTTAAATGAAGGAAAACAGAAAAATGGCATAACCCGGGTGTAATGCTCTTGAGGTAATGTACTATGTGAGTGAGAGCTGTGGTAGTGTTCTCTAACATCCCTTCATAAAGCAGCTACATAATTTTAATGAAATAAATGGCTACAGTAAAAATTTAAGAGATCAGAATCCCAGTGAATTATAAAGTATAAACTACCATATATGCCAGTATTTTTACAAAGCTAAAAGTACAGCATGTACAATAAATTTCTAATAAACATTTAAATGTTAACTTATGAAAAGTAGTCTTGTAGACTGAAATTTTAAAAGGTGATGAACTTTAATTAGAAAACTACTCTCTCATTTCATTGATATAAATTAATTAAACCACATGAATGTGTAACATACGTTCAACCAAAAATGTTACATACTTCCCACAATTCTGTAATTCCCTTCCAGAAAAAGAGAAGTCATAGCTCAGCAACCACGATGGACCAAAGTAATAAAGACATCTAGTTCCAGTAGGAAAACATTTTCATATAAAAATTGCTATTCTGGCTCTGTTTTTTCAAACCCAAAACTCATGGAAGATCTGTAATTTATGGTCAAAAAGATAAACCAGCAAATAAATAAATAATACTAATACTTATGGGCTCAGTAGTGATGCTGAATTTATGACTTACATTACAGACATGAGAGTAATCCTTTTTTCAAAAGGAATCAAAATAATTAACATAGTTTGATTAGATCAAATTGATTAGATTTGGCTTTTAGTAATCTGTTTTTACCTTTAATTTTGCTGGGTTTTACCCCAAAAAAGGATTTGCAATCAAAAAACTGTCCAACTTCTATAGTGTGGGGAAATATCTTTTCTTAAACAAATCTTTCTTCAAAAATCATTTACATTGTGCTATAGTTTTTTATCAACCAATATAACATAAAATTTGTGATTTTTCATGTATTTATACTTAAGTGGAAAATTTGCATGAAATTAGAACATGTAGTGTGGAAACCGGTATGTCTTTTTTCTATTGGTTTGTTATGTAGAGGCTTTTATAGTCCACTGGGGCTTTTTTTCCTTACCTGGAACTCTCTTTGCCCAGTTGATCATGTGCACTAATTCTCTGTCTGCAAGGTTGGTCAACAGGGTCATCATAGAAGCTTCATTGAATGGTCTGTTCGGGTCATATTCAGAATAAACTATGGGTGGCTCAGCTTCCAGCAAGGCACTGACCATCTGTTCTGCCGTCAGGGACAGGGCTGGACTGTTCTTCTTGTTATGTTTAACCACCAGTGGACTTGTCCAAAGGGTGGGAGCTCGCAGCTCTGTAGAAGAAGCCTCCCCGTTCCTGGAATCCTGCTCCTCTCTTTGACGTTTTTGTTTCATCATTCGCCCACCTCTGCGGTCTTTCCGGATTCCTGGAGACACACAAAAACATAATGAACTCCTTACCTTGAACATATGTATTGCATACACATGGCTTCAGCCAATCGGCAGCTGCTGTTGATAGACCCAGGTAGCATTAGCTCTTGGTTTATTTTCTGAAGATTTCTTCCTATTTATGGAATCTTACATCAGTAGTTGGAGAGAAAAACTATTTTAAAAAGTATAGCGTCAGGAATAGTGCACTCCTTCCTAAAATTCAGATCAGCTGGGCTTACACAGGACTCTAGACTAGTGACACTGTATAGCTGCCTTAGCCCCACAAAAGGATGTCAGTAATTGGGAATAAATAAATATTTATTTGCAGCACAAACGTCAAAGTATGTCCCAGTCCCCAGCAGACAACTGTTCTATAAATGATCAATGATAACTTAATGATCTGGGTGGGCCAGATGGATCACAGAAGTAGCTCTCAAAAACTAGCGAAGAAAGTTTTGCTCAAGTTCACCAATTATTTTAATTAAACATCATACTATTACTGAGCCTGTGATCTTCATAATTACATAAAAACCATGCAAAAAAGTTCCCATTATAAGATGAGCTTATACAGCAATAAAGAATGCCGTATAGGTAGATAAACAGAAGTAAGAAAAGGAAAGATAATTGCAACCTCAGAATCTAATGTGGGAAACCTACTGTCAAAAGGCTGTAATAACTGCAACAGAAACCATCTTTGTCATTACTGCACATTTCTGCAATGTGCTTATTAGCACTGTACAACCCTGAACCTTGGGATATTATCAAGTCAGCTATACCAATTAGAACAACAACATAAGACCTTCCAGTGGAACAAAGTCTCCCTTTGTGGAAAGTTTACAAGAAAAATATAATGATAAAGCCCACGTGGACTCCAACCATAAAGGGAAGATCACGTCTGGCTCTAAGTGGAGGAGGCACAGGCATTTTCAGGCTCAGTTAAAAACCTAAATCAATCATCAAATGGGGGTGAGGGACAAGCAAGTAATAAGGAAAGCACACAAGGAATTGAGCTATGAGAAGGCAGCTTATGATGGGGTTTATTCTGGAGTTCTCACGCAATATGGAAAAGCAGCATTAGTCCCAGTTTGAAAATCAAAAGATGAAGAAGCATCTATAGAGAAGGTGGAGGCAAACTATTCAAGAAACAGACAAGAGAGAGAACAATTTAAAAAAAAAAAATCAAAAAACTAGCTTTGAGAACTGCTGACACTTGCAAGCGATCAATACAGGTCTTTCTGATGGGTGGGGAAGTGAGAAAAAATCTTTGCTCAGCTTTTTTCACACCACAAAAATCTAAACCTTTAGATTCCCGGTCTTTGTTAGCAACATCTTCATCTCACATCCAATATTCCTTCATATAAATGTTGGATCATATCAACAGGTGTCCTTTCCCAATGTCAAAGGAACAGAGAGGATCTTTAGATATGTTTGCCTCTTTCTTTGAATATGGTGATATTTTCACTGAATTAGTACTTGAAGATTTAGCGCTTTACATCTAATTCATTCAAAATCCAGTAGGCCTCCTGATTCTATTCTATTAATCTTTCCAGATAAAGTGAGTTCAATAAATCTTTCATCACTCCTACTACTTAACTTCTCTACATTTTCCCATTCATTAAACTATTTGTAAGCCAGAAGTCTCAAGTGCACTGCTGCTCCCCTTTTTCATTCAGCAATACCAATTTTCCCTACGACTAAACTGTTTCTATTTAGGAGAGGAGGGGGAGATTCTTGCTATTAAGAAAAAATGCACGACTTATTTTGGCAAAATGTCATCCTAGAGTTATTCTCGTTGGTAGCTTACTTCATTGCAATACTCAATAGCATGCATGCTCTCTATCTGTAACAGATATTTTTGTTGTATGCTTTATATCAACGTAAAGTTTTTGAATTAAAATTGGCCTGTGAAACATGCAGACATAAACATGTGAACCAAACCATAAACATGGTTCATAAACACTAAAGCATTTGTTAACTTTCTCACATCCCAAATTCTACAGCTGCTCATCTAGCAATTTCCTTCTGAAGAGTTAAAAGTATCCTTGGGGCCTGTACTGTTCGACATACTCATAGAAAGATGGACTCAGAACTGACACAATTCAGAAACAAGATCTTGGGGTTAGAATAATACTATAAAAACATCAGATAAGTTAGTTTAGAAAGTAAATAGAAGGCTAGAAATTATGAGGAGAGGAAGGGAGGACAGCGCATCTTCATAAATCACAGATTTTATTAACTCATGAGGCACACTACAATGAACACCGTGTGCAGTTCTGTTCTTCCCATTTTAAAAAGAGATATAAAAGAAATGAAAAAGGGATAAGAGAAAGACAAGTAAGATGATCCAAAGTTTGGTGCAAGAAACAGCTGAATTGACTGGTCTGCTTGGCCTGCAAGCCAGACACAAGACTACATCAGGAGTAGCAAGAAGATGAATAAGGTACAAACACTGACGCTTCTCTTCTAATACAAGACAGTATCAAATGAAACTACCCCATGCAAGGTTCAGCACAGACAAGAGGTTCTCTTTCACACCATGCAGAAACAAAGCTGAAAGTGTGAATAAATTAGAGGTCAGTATATGTTAGAAAGCTGTAGGCCAAATTTGATGGGAGAAAACAATCCATTAAGGGTTAATAAACACAAATAGGGCACCTTTGGCTTAAGTTTCCATGGCACAGATTATTGGAAGATCAGAAAGGATTTTTTGGGCGTTTGCTTTTTACTTATTCCAGGCCTGCCTTGTTAAGTAAAACAAGGATGTGATGAGAATTTGACATAACAGAGAGAAGGTGGCAAATATAAGCACATTTAGCTGCTTACAGATCAACTAGTTCCTAAATAAGAACAATAGTTTCATTTTTACTTCATCTGCAAGCTTCCCGCTGGCTTTTCTTCACCTTGAAAAAAAGTGGTGCATTGAGCAAAGTTGAACGTAACCAGTTTGGAGGAGATGCCCCACACAAATTTATTTTTACATTTTTATTTCAGGATTTAAAAAAAAACAACAAACCAACCACCCACAGTAAGCCTACACTGGATCTTGTGGAGACCGGATCTGAAAAAAAAGGTCAGTAAGAGTATGCATTCCTTCTGCATCACATCAGCAGCTTTTATGATCAAAGACAGAAAGGTCTTTGAATCTCTATAAGCATCATTCTCATCAGAGATTTATAGAAATTACTACTAACTCTTCACCTAACCCCTAGATGGACAAGCAACATAGTGATTTTATTATTCATTTTCTTGGACCAAATAGGAGTGAGTATCTCTCTGAAAAATGCAAGTGCCTCCAAATCTCCTTCAGCTTAATCAAATTTTATCTCTGTTAAAAAGAGATAATAGTGATGCACAGTCACTAATTCCAAAACAGACAACTCTATCAAGCTACAATTTCATTGCCAAAAGCGCAATGATCCTGTAAGGTTTTTTTAAATATATGAATGCATTAATTTTGATTCCACAGTTCAGCCAATAAAGGAACCTGAATTGCCAAATGTTATGAAAAACAATATTCTACCAAAAATGGAAGTACTATGTATCTTGCAAAAGCTCTAAAACAATTTCCACTTGAGTTTTGAAGCTACAGGAGCCAAGATGTTCAAAGGCAGTTTTATAAAGCTTCATATGTAAATTCAGTCAGCCTTTTAGGTATGGAGGCAGGTTTCAAAACTGCTGAGTAATTATACACACCAGTCAGTAGAACTTGATCAGCAATAAAATCGCATATGGACTGCGGAGGCAATGTTAGCCAAATGAAACACTTCACTAGTGTTTTCTAACATGTGATTAAAACAAAGCAAAAAATAAATTCCAGATTACTAAAAAAAAGTCCTGAATTAGGAATGTATTGGATGAATATTGAATCTCAGCCATCCAACAGCCAGCTTCTTCTTACCTACTGCTAAGAGCAAAACTCCACCTTTATATCTTCAGTATTATATAAAATATTCAAGAGTGTTTAGAGGAAGAAGAGGAGGAGAACAAATAGAATAAAATTTGCTTTGCTCTGTGTGAAGCATAGAAGTATGCATTTTAGACTTAAAGATATATGTATAATCTCAAATTCTATTCTACTTAAATATATTTCCTATGAACTGCTTTATAAAATATCCTTCAATTTCTTTATTATTAGAAATTTTGTAGGAATATTTGTCAAGTAAAGAATGGTTATTGTTTGCAAAAAATAGGAACAGATTTGATAAAACCCAATAAACTTTTCTTGGCACTAAGGCTGAAAAAAACCTGGTTATTTGGTAAAACTGAAACAGCCAAGATATTTTTATGTCCTTCCTATTGTTCACTATTCTGGAAATCCTAAACACAACAGCTATTGCTTTTTGTCTTGTTTGCAACACCCACCTGCTATCTGGAATACTTATTGTGCTATTTTTGTTAATGTGATACAAAAAATGCAAAAGACCTTCATCTTCTCTTTCCCCCATATGCACAACCTTCACTCTGCTTGTTCACACGAGGGGTGGGTATTAATACGGAGACTGCATCTCCCTGTCATTGTAAAGCCTATTCACTTGCAGCCTATTTATTAACCCATCTCTTCATGCTCCATTTCAGTTTTGCTGGAGTCCTGAACAGCTTTCCAATAGCTGCAAGCAAAAACTACGATAAGGTTATTTTCTACAAATCCTACCTTTCTTTGAAGGTTAAAACTCTCAGGTGAATTGCATGTTTAACCTTATCTTATTTACCTGCAGATGCAGAAAAAAAACCCCATTGCCCAATATTTTTGGAATGAAACCTACCCCAAAAGTCTACAGAGGTCTAGTCCTCTAACTGCGTTTTAGTATACAGATTTTCAGCAAATCATTTTTTGACTATCTGTATCAGTGGGCATCAATCACTGAGAAGGCTCCAGGCACTTTACATGTGGAGCCCAGCCTCACGAACACAAACTCTCCTTGATCTATGATCTCCTGGATCACCTCAGAAAAGGTGAGACGTCAGCCCTGAGCCATGTCCACAACCTAAAAAGCTTTGGACTTTCTTTTTGTTTCAAATACATCTCTGTGCTTCACCTTGCAAACAATCTGCAAAATTGGTTACTAGTATCATGATACATATTTAACAGTGGCAACAGAAACAAAGTTTTCCAATTTTCTGGAGAGCAAAGGATACTAATAAGATCATACCATAAGGTGGTTCAATTTAGGTCACACCGATAATTTCTGCATTTTCCAACATTTGAGAATTTCATTTTACAACTTTAATCAACCATTAATATACTTTATCAATATACAACATGACTGCACATATCATACCCAGAAATTGATTTTCCATCAATTTAATTGTACCTGTCACTGTGTGACACACACAAGTCACCTGACAACACTGTTCTAGTTTGGGAGAGGACATTAAGTATTTTATTTTATAGAAAGATGTAAGTGGGCAGAATGCAATTACACAAATTGTGAATTTAGGCAGGAACAATATCTCCTGCCTTGTGATAAGTGATAAGGATGTGGAAGCTGCGGTATTTTTCTCAGAATATCCCATTCAGTAAAACTGGCTTAGTCCAATGCTGTTTGTCTTAGAAGAACCTTACAGCAACATGAAACTAAGATAATTTAAAATCACCACCTTCTTTCAAGATAGCTAGAAGTTCATTATCATTGTGTAGCCGGACGATAAAAATATATTCACTTCTGAAGCAATTTCTTTTTTTAACTCTCTGTCAATAAACGTGCAAAAGCACAGCAATCTCTCCAAGATGGGTGTAGGAAGCACATGCTGCGCAACCAGAAGTGGTGGTACATTTGACTTCAGAATTCCAGGTCCATACAGTGGGAAGAGACAGTATTTTATCCTACAAACTGCTATATAAAGTCTATTGGAAATCAGAGGTTTTATTTCACATTTTGTAAACAAAGAATTTTACCTGTTATTACGTATGCTTTCTACGTGTATAATTAAGTAAGATTTTGGTTTGCCTCCTGAGGGAATATTTGGGAAAAGAAAGATGACTGGTGAGAGCTCTCACTCCACCTCAGGAGCTGATATTTGCAGGAGAATGAGGGGAAGAAGACAAACTTTTCTTTGCTACTCTTTGTTATTTTAGCACTCAGCTTTCATGGAACTGCTCTGCCGCTTCTCCTTGTAGCTGTGGAAGATGGAGCTGTAACACCTAAGAATTCACAGGAAAAGCAGAACATATAGAAAGAAAACTGAAACAGCTAGAAAGAGAATTGCTAGAGATCTGAAGGGGGGAAGACAACTGAACTGATGTGGGGAATGGGATTCATTAATGCTTCTAGGATATATTTAATAACCAGGACATAATTACTGGATTGGGAAGTAACTCTAATCGCTGCCTGCATAATTTTTCATCACTTGCAGAGGTGAGGTACTCCATTCAGGTTAATTGCTAATATCTGTTTTTTCCGGTGCATCTTTCTTGTTTCAGAAGGAAGACATGGTATTATATTTTCTTTTTATGCAATGAAACAAATAAGTCTATCTTCGTAAAAGACTTGCTTTAGGATAGAGCAG
Source organism: Pygoscelis adeliae (assembly GCF_000699105.1). Classification (NCBI taxonomy): domain Eukaryota; kingdom Metazoa; phylum Chordata; class Aves; order Sphenisciformes; family Spheniscidae; genus Pygoscelis; species Pygoscelis adeliae. The sequence goes on along the minus strand of NW_008824807.1, from coordinate 1,621,326 downwards.
TCAGTATATCCATGTGTCTTTTCCCTCCAAAAATTTTAACCACATCCTTTCCTTGCACTTGCTGAGTTTATATGGCGCTACAGATTTTTAAAGTACTAAAAGAATAACTTTCTAATCCTTACCTCCTTTCATGGGAAATGCCTTGACAGAAAGAACTAGCCACTTGTCTCTCTTTATAGAAACACAGATTAGGGGTGTATTTTTTTATATGGGGCTTTTTTTTTAATATGATCTACAGTAAAATTCATATCATTTTTCATTGATCTACAATAAAATTCTGCTTTTAGTAGTTTCTGTAGTTGTCATAACATATATCATCACAAACATCATATGAGTAGAAAAAAATGTAACTGGTCATAGGTTGTAACCGTGGTAAAGCTGTGAGATCTCAGGTAGTTTGTTATTAGAACACATTTTAACATCTTTCACCTGAAGATCTCAGGGCTCTTTTATTCATATTGGTTTTAATTTCTCAAAAACCCAAAATGTTAAAATCAATGTACAAAGACTTAAAATCACACAGTGAGCAAGCAAGAAAACTAAAAGCAACACCTCAGTCACACTGGTAAACCTTACCCATCTCATGTTGGTATGCATGTGTGTATTACTTAACAAACATTTCCATTCAAAACTTTAGGCACACAAAAAGTTTTCTTTTTTTAGCAGGTGCTAGCCCTGATGCATGCAAACAACGGGTTATCTATAGATACAGTCTTGGCTTCCACATTGTGATTCAGTGACAATAGAAAGGCTTTTTAACAAAGTAACAGAAGATGGTTTTAATATTAGTGTTTACATATAGTCACAATTTGACTAACGGCACAGTAGTTTTCTACTGCTGCAAGGAAAACTTATATTCACTCCAACTGCATTTTAGATTCTCTACTTCCTTAGGTTACCAGAAGGCATCAGGTTTAGAGGGGAAGTCCAGGGAAATAACAAATCCATGAAGCGTTAAATCCTGTGCCCCCTTTTTAACAAAGTACCATCAGAGAAGCAGCATGCTATTGGACTAAATATTAATTAGTCAGAATATTTCAAACCATAGACAAAAGTAACCTCTATCACAATACTTGGCTTTTTTTTTTTTTTTTTTTTTGTCCCCTAACTGCTTAGAAACCCCATAAATGACATGGAAAATGTTTCACTACTATTCACTATCTTTCCATTACTACCAGTGCCTCGTCATCTACAGTTCCCTCACTCAGTTCACTCAGATGGTGATAACGTCATCAGCCACTGCCCCAGCCATGGGCACAAGAATGCAATTACTGCTCAAAAGTCATTGGCACATAACTTTGAGCTGTACCACTAATGGTACATGGGCAGCACTCTGCAAATCCTTGCAATAGTCAGTGCTCTACAAATTAACCTCCACTTTATACTTGACAGACATTCGGATGGCATTTCAAGCATTTAAGCTAGTGGAAACAAAGTAGATTTGGAAACTTGACAAGTCAAAACATAAAGGCAAGCTAAGTGCCAGAATTGGAGAACCAGAGTTCAGTTTCCAGGCAGCAACCATGTAAGCAATAGCTTTTCATTTGTATCAGCGTTGTTTCATGTCTTACTGGAACTATTCTGCAAAATAAGTAACTTTTAACCTGGGGAAGAAGCTCCTACTTAAAAACTGTTTGCTCAGAAATGAGTTTTTAGCTTTGAAGATTTTCTTCTCTATTCATGGCTTCCTGGTAATGCAGATTTTTTCCTTTTACTGCTTCCTTTCCATTTCAGCAACACAGCTGCTGCGGCTCCTAGGAGGAACAGGTTCAGAACAGGGCTGGTGGAAACATTATGGGAAAGGACAGCGCTATGCACAGGAAAAGGCTGCAACATCTAGGTTAAACAGGATTACAAAATTAAGACATTTTTCTCATAAATAAATGGGAGGAAAAAAGTCAGAGTGGGGATAGCGAGTGTGAGGATGGCATGGGAACAGTGCTGAAACCCCCTGTGGCAATCAACAGTTTGTGGCCACACTCTGAGGGGAAAAAAAAGTCATGGCAGGAATGAAAAGGAATGACTTTTGTTTTTTTCTAAGAGGACAACAAAAAGAGGGATCTATGACTGGTTTTGGAAACAGTGATCGGTAAATGGTTTACCAGCTAACCTCCCAGTCTGGAGCAACCTTTGAACCTGAGGCTCTTTGTCCACAGTTCTGCTCCTCGTCAGCAGACCCCAGATGATAAGAGACATTTGACACTTCTATATACACGCACAGCCTTGCAGCATTAACAGCCTATAATTTTGTCAGTTTGTCAAAGGAGTCAAAAGTGCTTGGAAACACCTTCTCTTCTAAACAATTTTGTTACTCTTCAAGACTGATCTACCTCATCAGAATTATGTTGAAAATTGCCAGAGAGAAGGAATATCTGGTGCTTTGTAAAACAAACCCTTCTTGAGAATAAAAGACTAAATGGATGTGGTAAGTAAAAGAGATTATAAATAAGAAGGCATCCTTCAGAAGGCCAGAAAGTCTGTAGCCCAGTTGATGATCAGAGTATTAAAGGAGCGTGCAGAGAAGAACAGGCCATGGCAGAGAAGCCACACGAATCCTTTACACCAGTGTTCACAAAGGAAGAAACCAGATTTTTCTATGCCAGAAACCCTTTATATGAGGAGTAGGGCAACCTTTCTGAAACTGATGTGAGAGTTGAAGAGGCTAGAAATCCAAAAGCCTCTCTCAAATGTCCTAATACAGGAGGGATTTCCTAAACTGCTGGAGAAGAGCTCTGGGACTCAGTCCAGACTCGCTTTGGTGTCATTGCTACCGTTGGCAAAAGTAAGTGATTGCAAAAGGAAAACAGTGTGAACAAGCCAACAGTTCCCTTATGGGCACAAACCTGAGTGTCATCTAAGCACAGCTGGCTTTAGAGTCTAAAAGGTGGATGCAAGCAAGATAGCTGCCTCCTAATGACCTCTTACATGCAGATAGACCTCATTAGGCACACCTCCGCTGAATTCAATAGTCTTTTAATGCTTCATTGGAAATAAAATAAAATCCTACAGCTTCCTCTAAAACATAAGGTCACTGTAGCTGCTGTACATAAGTAGAGGTCAGGAATATAATTACATTCTTGATAGATTTATAACAGATGGAGATTGCTGAAGCTATGACTACAATGTAGGTCTTAATATTGTAATGTATCTCAGCATGATGGTCCTTCCAAGGTGATTTTGAGAGCTTTGAGATTTTGAGAGCTTTTCCGCTTGGTTCTTTCTACATAAATAAATTATTTGGTCACAGGAAAGTAACACCACTTTCTAAATTCAAATATTATAGGCTTAATAAATTACTTCTTTTGAATATGATTCAGACAATCAGCCCCTTTATTTCATATCCATTTCTCTTTTAGAAAATCAAACAGAAATGTAAATTGTGCTGAAAACCCAGGGGGTTGACAATTACCTTAAATGAGAAACATTGTCTGAAATCTTCTGAAAAAATTAATCAGAATTTAATGTTTACTCTTGAACAGGCCTGCCTCAAGTGACAGTGCTTAATAGCCTGGTTTCTGACAAGGATATCTAGACACTCAGTAGTATAAATAACAGATTTGAGTTTGGTCTATGCACCTGGATGTTGCAATTTTTTCTACTCCTGAGTGGTTGATGAATGCTGTATGTCTGTTTATGTGGGTAGGTTTCTTCCAAAAAATGTCTCTCATCCTTTTCCAAACTGTGGCTTTTTTCTCCTCTATAATCAGGACTACCTTCTATTAAAAGAGAGAGAGGGAGAGAGAAGCCACAGCGGGGGGATGCAGGGCCCAGGGCTCGCATTCAGATACGCTGGTTCAACTCCTAGCTCTGCCACTGGTTTGCTCAGTGATCAAGTCACATTACATATCACAGTGCCCCAGTATTTCTATCAGCTACAATGCAGATCATAAAAATGCTGTCAACAAGCAGGCAAATGTAATTTGGGGTCTCTAATGACAGTTTGAGAACCAATGGTCTACTAATTACAGATGAAGGTGTAAGACATGATTCATCCTAATCTGTATTTTGGCATTCAATCTTTGACATTCATAGTGCATGTTTTAAAGAGCGTCAGAGGACATGTAGAAGAGAAACAAGAGAAGTTCAATTAATCCATCATTCAGCTGAATCCCTTTCAGTGCTGACACTCCTGCACAAATTATACTAAGTTTTGGCTACTGTAATTATGGCAACAGCCCCATTTCTAGGCAATATTTACAGTGAAGCCATAGAAATTTCTGGGGTCACAATAAAGCCTTTACAGGAACCATACGTCAACCATGATTTGGAAAAGCCAAGTAGTTTTAGGAGTATGAGTCCATTACTACAATTCTCAAAGACAGCAAGAAATTGTAACTGCTACATTTTAGAAATTAGATAAATTAATTAGGGTATTGAAGCTATTTGGCCTGATATATCAGTACTGATAGTGCTAGAATTGAACTGTAAATGCCTAACCAAGTGAAGAACCAGAAGCTCTAGTACTCTAGGAATTTCTCAAGCTCAGCAAGGAGAAGACACCAGCTGTTCTGACCTGCACAGTCTTGCTCAAAACCAGTGAATGCACAGTGACACCCTGAGGTACCTGTAGTATGAACAAGTGGCAGACAGAGGTGGAGACACAGCAAGGATGCTAGACTTCATTTAAAATTAATCAGCAATTTAAATGGGGACTGTCTCATTGCTGTATCTATTCCCAAGTAATATCACAACTAAAATAATTCCTAATTAGGAATTTTTAAGTGTGTAAAGGCCAAAAAGCAAATGTAAACAAATACACAGAAATAATTAGCTTTACAATCTCAGTCAAGTGTTCAAGAGTAAAACATCAAAAATTCTGCAGTATTAATTTTTTTTTACATAGCTAGATATAGAATATAAATAAGCATATGACAGGTTGTCCCATTTCCACCTGACTGTAAAAGGTCTTGAACAACCTTGGCTAAATTCAGTGTTGAACCTGCTTTGAGGAGGTGCCCCAACAAGACACCTCCTGCAGTTCCTTCAAGTCCAGATCATTCTGTGAAGTGGAATAGGAAGAGAAAGTATTTTTGGCAAAAGTGCTCACAACAATGATCTCTCTTTCTTATTTTGGGGCAGAACAGTGGAATATTATATTTTGGGATAATTCAATGGCAACAATCCACTTTGCATGTGTACAAAGGGGAAAAAGAAACATTTCACTAAAAAGTCTGGTTTCAATTCCATCTTCTTTTCCAAGAGGCTGTTCTAAACTCACAAAACTTTGCTTCAAATGCTGCTTGAGTACATGCTTTCAGCCCATCAATTACATCTTAAAAATGTACATTTCCTCATACATTTATCAGGCCCCACCTACACAGTTATTTGTCTGAGTAGAGAACAGTATGTCTAATAAATATCATAAAGGTTCTCCTCAGACAAACCAAAACAGTTTCACGTTGTTAATCCATTTTCCTCCATTCACTAATTTCTATTTTTAATACAATATTTCATTAAAAGATAATTACATGGAAAACTAGAAAGTCTGGACCCCTTCCAGTGGTTGCATTAGACATCGATTAACCTCTGGTTTTGAGAATTATTTTAATAACTCTCTAGCCTTTTAGCATGAACAAATATAGCATTCAGCAAGGAAGCATAGCTCTCTCCATTTAAAGAAAAAAATCAGCAAGGTTCTTCTCTGAGGGGATGGCAAATTTGCCAAATGGTTTTTTATTTTCCCTGTAAAAATTTGTCTTAAACTTCAGCAAGATTGTCACACTGAACCAGACTGAGTGCCCATGTGGTTACAGGTGGGTAACTATTCCAAGAGAATATAAGAGAAAAACTGAAAGTCTCCAGTCTCCAATCTCTAGAAGTTAATGAATGTTTCTACAGGCACCTGGCATGTGGTTATAGCACACTGTTACGGCAAACACAGACTTTTATTCCCTGGGCTGTACCGCAGTAATCTCTGAAGGGTTCTCAGATACTTTGTGAGGGCAACACTGAAGGATGTAGGCTTCAAATGTGCTGTAATGCTGTAATTTCATTATCACAAGAAACAACACTCAGAATCTTCTCTCTACAAGATGAAATATTGGGCTGTTCAAAGACAGTAAATACCCCTGGTCATATACATGATCACCATCTGGACCTAGCACATGAGCACTCAAATCCTTGATAGGCACATTTCATACAACTTGAGGTTGGGAAGCCATCAGCATTCGACAATTGACAGAATTATGTAGGTCTCAGGGTGGCTAAAAAAGGACTGCCAGGCAAATAACTGATTTTTCATTAAGGATCTAGCATTTAACGTTATGGCAAATTTTGCCATAGCCACTGATTCCACTAATACTCTGTTCCTCTTATCCCACAGAGCACTGCCTTGTCACACACACATGAAAGGAGGGGAAGGATGTAGCATGCTAATAACTAGAAATCCCCATTCATTTACCACACTATAAAAATACTTAATTAATAAATAACAATAAAAATAAGGTGCTTTTGATTTCAGGGAATGAGGTCCTTTGGAGCCACGTCATCAGAAAGCTATTAAAAGAATGAAGAAATGGAAAACTAGATCTGTATTGGAGCAGAGGTTACCTGGACCATATGTACAGTTGGAGCTTCAGGATGGCAACTGCTGTAAAAACTCCATTTGGAAGCTGGGACCCCCCCATCACGTGAAATAGTAATTTGGAATATACTTCTCCAAACCAGAACAGAAACAATCATCTTCAAGAAAGCATCAGTGGATCATAATCAAAAACAAGGCTACTCTTCCCTGCTACCCATCCAGAAGAAAGAGGGACGTGACAAGGAGCTTATTCCATGTGAACACTTTATCCTCACGTACAAACAGGGGTGCACAGACTAAATAATAACATATAATTTTAAGGTCTTTCTGCTTATTCAGAAAGAGAGAGTGAAGCATTTGGACAAAATATAACAGCTATAAATTCTGCCTCAGGTGCTGACTACATCAGCAGAGATTCTGGCAGTCTAATTGCCTCTCAAAGCAGCACAGTAACAGATGCAGAAAGAAACACTTGCAAACATAAGAGGAGAGAAAGAAAATAACTCTTCAGTACTGAAAGAAGTTTTTAAAAGATGAAAGAACAGCGGGATGAAAAAAATGACAAAATTTCCACAGAAACTCATAAATAAATGTTCCTACAGCATAGCTCAAGAGCCACTTGAAGCCTGCAATTTTTCTGAATGAAGCCCCAAAAACATATTTCAGTTGTGTCCACTCTATTAAAAATTATATATATGAATTTTTTTTATGCTGCATTAGGTGACTTTCTGTGAGAAAAACCTCAGCAACCATAGCTTATAACCTATGTTTAAAATTAACCAGAGACATTTAATCAAGATTTTATCTAGCTTCCCCCATATTTACTGAAACTCAATAATTAATATCAGCTATTTCTCATAAGTTAAATGATAGATAAAAGTCACAAGTTAGCAGCTTTGACAATTTATTAAGAAACCTCAGCTAATTCAGTGCAGAGGGAAAACTGAGATTACATTTAGACAAAAGAAAGCTTACAGCTGTTTTCCACTATGTCTAAAAGGTATATCATCATAAGCAAATTGTGGAGATAGATATAGAAGTGAGATATTTTTAAATGTATGATAGAATTAATGCCTTTAAACAAAGCAAATCCTTCAATATGAATAAAAGGAGATTATTTAAATTAAAAGATTCAATCAAGAGATCTATGAATTATTAGAGAAAATTGTGGACCTTGAGTTAACCACAGCACTATGTGATTCAAGTATGTTGAAAAAAAGTGTTATTATAAGAGATCTATTAAAAGAGAAAAGCTTAAGAGATCTCCTCAGAGAAAACAAAAAAACAACCAAAAATATTTTTAAACATTTAAAAGTTAACACTTTAAAAGTTAACCAGATGGCATACCAAGAATATTCACTTAACTTTATCTTCATCTGGGAGAAATGTGACACTTACCAAGTACTACCTAAAGAAAGGGACTTCTGTCTCCCACAGCTACGTGGACAATACAGGATCGGTAACGACTCCAGCAGAACCTTGAATGCTTTACTTCATCCTACATTAACTTTACCTGTCTTGAATACTTCATCTGCAGGCATGCCAGATTTCTAACCTGCAACTGAGGGACCTCGAGAAATTTTTCCCAGACTTCATAATATAAATATTCTTAAATTCTCGCCTATGAACCAGTGATGGACTTCAGTGCAATATTAGTGGTCCTATAGGAGCAGGCAGAATTTATGCACCTGATCTCCTTGTTTGTAAATTGCGAGCTTAATTTAAAAAAAAAAACCCAACCAAAAAACCACAACAGTGACTATTTTTGAACTGCCAGTTGCTGTAGGGACTATAGAAATCTTACAGCATTGTAAAAGGAAAGGATGACATCCACAGGACTTTACTCAAGTGAGGGTCACTGTATGAAATAAAAATTCCAGAACATCTATATTAGAAACAAAATTTGGACAAAATTACAGTCTTTTGGGGGGCTTCTTCAATCTACAGAATGCTAGTTGAGAATTCTGTGCAATTTTTATGTGATTGAAACAATTATGTATGGAACAGTGAAAAACCTATTACACCATGTATCTTAGAGAAGAGATATGAAAAACATCAAACTGGTACAGTGGATCATTAATTAAATACATATGAGTATAAATGGATGGAAGCGTGCCAAATGAAAGATGTAATATCATCAACATAAAACATAATGATATGTCTTAACTAAGATCTGCCATATGTACAAGGGTCAAAGCTAAAGCTGCACGGCAAATTTATGTATGAGATGTTCTGATTTTAGTTTGCCTTATTTGAAACTTTAACTTCTCCAGACCATAGCTGTGATACTAATTATATACATTTTGCTTTTAAGAGTTCTAGCCATATACACCAGGATGTTAAGACAGAAACAAAAAACCTCTAGATCCATAAACTAAATCTTATGAAAAAAATCAGCTACTGTCTTAAGTGTTAGAACTAAGAAGAGATTTGACACCTTCGTCCTGCTTGCATCCCAAAACTGAGATTAACAAAATCAGTCTCAGTTCTTGCCTAATCCTTGAGTTGAGAAAAATGCAGATTCAACCTCAAAGCACAGCAACAACTGACTAGTTTTCCTTTACTCTTTCCTCTTTACCTTTTCTCCCAAGATTCCCAGGCTTGGCCTACCTTGACCACACAGACCAGACTTATAAACAATCCTTTGTTGTGGGAAGGATAAACGTGATGAGCTACTCCTCTCTCTTGCCCCAGACTTTTTGTGGAATAAGTAAGCATTAGGTGTGCCAGAGAAAGGGAGAACCAACCTGTAATTTAACAATTAGCTCCTTTCACACATAAAACATGGGTTCTAATCCTCTCTCTTCTGAGCGCTTACGAGTTTGCTAAATTTTCCTATAGAAATAGGTTTTAATAAAGCTAGTGATTACTATTCATTAATAAAAGCAATCTGAATTTTTTTAGTAGGCTACAACAAGGTTTTTTTCTGCTTTAAGCGCAGATATGAAACTTTATGATTTCCTGTTCTTAAATATTCTTAATTCCTAGGAGCTTGGCTTTTTCAAAAGGATTAAAAATAGCTAACTTCTGTCTGCTTTTGACAAACATAAGGTACTGTAACATAGAGGAGAAAGGCAGGTATCATGATCAATCCAAAACTATGTTACAAAAGAACTCTTCCATCTAAAAACACACCATAGCAATTGTTCAGTATTGTCATGTATTTCTAATTTTGCCTCTAAAAGTTAAACACTGTGTATATAAATAAAGTAATTTAGAGGTATTCCACTTCAGCCTAAGCATTCAGTGTCTGATTCTTCTTCTCTGACATCATTATTACATATGTTCCAAGAAAGTGGCATTTATCTCAGTTTTTATAAAATGAGTGAGCCTTTAATATTATTGGGTGAAATTAATTCACATACAAAATATGTGTACAATACTGGAATAGAGGAATAGACTTTCCCTTCTAGAATTCACAGAACAAGTATTACATATTCAGAAGTTTATTTTAATGAATATGGACTGATCTGAGACTCCCAGTGCTTTCCACACTGAACTGCAAAATGCTACAAAATCTTGGGTTAAATTTCATTCATCATGATCTTGAGTCTACCATGAGAGGCAAAAAAAATAATGAATTAAATATATTAACAGAAGAATCCTAACTCCATCAAAGTCAATGTTCCTATTAATTTTGATGCAAATTTGGGCAAGAATAATAACATGGTATTTGGGAGGTTTTTATTTTTTATTTAATTGCTCTTTGATTTAATACACTTCAGCTCAAAAAAATTAGCTGCTTCCTCCTTTAGGACCCATATCAGCTGTCCAATGAAGTTAAAAGACAGGAAGGCAGACACCAATGCTGAGGATTTGTTGATTGCTGTGTACATACCACCTTTCATCATTCCCACTTCATAGCATTTTCTTAGTCGGCAAGCCTGGCAACTCTTTCTTCTGTTCTTGTCGATGGTGCACTGGTTAGTAGCAGGACACATGTAGTCATTGTGCCCTGTAAAAGCAGAGGGAAAGTAAGGACACAGTTATACACAGACATAACAAAACTGCCTATAATACTCTCATTTTTCATTGAGTATTTAGTACAGCATCTAACATTTGGGGAAGAAGGTAGGGTTACCTCATAATCTGTCATAAAAGTATTGATACGGATAGTGAAACTAATATCTATTCACAATACATTTATTCACAAGTTCTTTAAAAGTACTATTAAAAACACAAATTGCAACTTCTGTAGAATAATTAAAATAATGAACAATTAAAGCAGTCACAAAAGAGGATCGATTAATATGACCAAGTCCCTTGACTTCCTTGCTCTTAGCCTGAGAAATAAAATGCCATCTGGTCCATGTGCCTGTGTTGATGTTTAACCAATAGACTGCGCAAAATGGTTAGAGGTTTATAGAATTAAAAAGGCCTACGCACAGAACATTTTTTGAGATCTGCCACAATCTGGGGCAGTTAAGAAACAAACAACAACATAAAACAGAAGCAACAACCATTAATTAATTGTATCTCAGGGATAAATCAGTCTCTACTTCCAATTGCATGTCTACTGATATATGCAAAAACCTTTTGTCATCACAAACTCTTAAATTACCATATGCTGCAACCAAGTTTGGCACTGGTACCTTTTCCTTCAGAGCTCCACTTCCTCATTTATTACCCTCTACATCTCAATTCTTGCTACAAACATTTTCAGCGTACCATAATTTGTTACTGCCAACAAGCCCCTATTCCAATTTTCTCTTAAAAAATGTCTGCTTAAACCTGCTATAAAATTATTTTCCAACCATAGATGAAGTTTAGCAAGGACAAAAAAGACTATCCAAAATGATCTTATTGGTGCTCTGTATTCATCTAAACGCAACTAAGGTACAGCACACAACGAAACAATTTTACTGCAGAACTGTTTGTTCTTTCTTTCAGGTCAAGGGATCAGCTTGAGGTAGAGTAGGGTGGAGGTTTGACAGAGGCCTTGCTCTCATCAAATCATCTATCCTTGACTAGAAATTAGAAAATAGAGTAAAAATTACTATCAGATTACACCGGGAACATCTGCTCTCTAATGCTGCATAACTGGGATCCAATCAAAATAAGCAGCCAAACTGTAAACTTGTTAATATGGTGACAGCTGACTACACACTGCCTCAAATAGACAGAATTATTATTTTTTACCTCTACTTGACAGAACAGTATATACTGGAAAAATCTGAATCCACAGGCTTTGCTCCAGCACTGAAGTAAAAAGGTAGAACAGAAACAATACCTCAACCTCAGCATGAAAGACCGTTTTAATTTTCAGTTCCTCTGGTAGCATACAGACTGTTCTATATCTGATTCAAAACATTTCACATGTAAGGAAAAAAAGAATCAAGTCAGGAAGAAAACAACCTCAACCATACAAAAATGCAATATCTACAGGGAAAAGGAGCAAAAAGGGAAAGCCATGTTTTTAAGAAAATGCACTTTTATTAGGTCACACTAAAGAGCAGCAAAAGATTGTAGCATCAGACCTCAATCGCCAGCCTTGTTTTATAAACCAAGCTCTGAAATAGCATGAGAGAAAGATGGAAAACTTTAATTACTCTTTTTTAAAAACAAAGAAAGACTTTGACAGAGTATCTGATCTTCTTCCTAGTGAAGTTAAAAGGTAAATTCACAAGGGGAACGAGCACAGGCTCTGAATTCAGCAAATAATTCAGAACACAATTTAGGTCTCTCTAAAATAAGCAGATAAATGTTCCCACTTAGGTCAAAGCTGAACACATACTTACCACCTTTTCTGGACTGGCTGATGATCAGAAGGTTCAACTCTCTCAAAAAAAAAGTGACAGTATGCAAAAATCAAAAATCAAGTGGAATCAATATCAGCGGGCAGCCATCCTTTTTCACAGTGCTTATGTGGGTGATAACCTTTTCTTTTGCTTTGAACCTAGAATTCCTTATGCAAACTGCAAACATTTGGGAACAGCCATTTGGTTTGTAGAATAGTACATAAAATAATTGTATTTGTGATAGAGCTACAGTCCCTACTGAAATATTTTACATTGAAAGGTTTTATCTTAAATATACGCTTTAAAGGTTAGCATAACTAGTCTGTTTTCATGCACATGACCTGCACCTTAGACAATCCACTCTTCTTTCAAAGTGCTTGGCAGACTTCATAGAATAAAACGTGTAAATTTTTGAATGCAAAAAAAAAGAAAGTTCAGTGTGTGAGGGGCATACTTCTTCAGATGACGACTGCCATAGTAATATCATTGTTTAGACTTCATATTTGCTGTAAATCTAGGGAGAAGATAACATATTTACTGTTTCTCATAATTTTTGGTTTAGTTTAACCAACATGCCTTCAGAAGACTGGAAAAGATGTAAGCAACCAGAAGAAAATGTTTGATAATTAGAGTATACAGTAGAAATGACTATCAAATTAATCAGGGAATAAGAAAGAAACAAAGGGAAGAAGGAAGGCAGGAACGTTTCCTGCTTCTCCACAGTACCATCTGACTTCAAGTATTCAGTCACAGGAAGTAAGTAAGGAAGTTTCCTTCGCAAGGCACAGACACAGACGAGGGCAGTCTAGCTTGGGGTGGTATGGAAGGGAAAAAGGTAGAAGAACACAATTAAGGAATAGGTAACATGCAAAGGCGAGTTTTATTTTGAAGTGAAATAGTGTAACTCAACAACTCTGCTGTAAAGTGGATTGTTCTTTAACTATTCTACCTTTTATTTTATCCTTAAAGCTCATCTCTCAGCAAAGTTAATTCTCAACAATCTGACTTACTAGAAGGGATTTCTCACTGGTGGGAATCGTCAACATGAAAGTGGGACACATCAACAGCTGCCCACCTTCCCTGCACTTCGTTTTCATGGTATCCAAAGAGTAATACATGCTAGAAAAGAGGCTAATGAGGCCATTTGGATAGTCGGTATCACAGGAATACCGGGAGGAAGAAATGTCTTCAGTGATCACTGATACCCGTAAAGGGAAGCACATGCCACTTGGACTCTGCAGTCTTATTGGGTTTTTCTAAAATAAATTATCAGATTACCAGCACAAAATTAAAGGCAGTGAGTTTAACAGGGTAGAGCCCCTAGTTTTAATCCCCCCATATGTATGACTTGCACTGCCATGAGCTGCAAAGGAAGAGTTTAAGGGAGCTATTGGAGGAGCTTGAGGAGTGGTGGTCTGGTTTTCTTATGATATCTCACACATTGTACATTTTCAAATGGTAAAAATAACATTAAGTATTTTTATAGCACTTTGTTATATGCTAAGGTCGTTCCAGAACAGGGTGCAAAGATCTGCCTCTTTTCTCAAAGCACTATTTTAGATGTGACAATCTGTATGGTAACGACCAACAGTGGAGGGGGGGAGGATGAGGAAGCAAAGTGTCAGCAAGAAGATAATGGCTGAAATTAGGATGATTTTGAGTTTATTCTAACCCAGCCTGTCATGGTCAGAGCTTTTTCTTACTGCACATGCAGTCTGACTTTCTCTCATCACCATGAGTCACGTGGCTAGTATTTATGTTCAGAGACTCATCGCTGTCCATCTAAGGGTTCTCAAGATAGCTGTGGTGTATGCAACAGCAGCGCATGCTTGAATCGGAGTGGGCAGATTATTTACGTGTGAGGGCTTCAGTCAGCAAAACGCTCCATATTTCTTTAAAGTTAAGTGTTACTACATTCAGCAGAACATTTAAGCATGTGTACTTCTAGCAAGTAGTCCCAGCACAGTATATATGGTTAAAGTTAAGTACATTCTTGACTGTTTCACTGAATGCAGCTTTGAAGAGCTGAGTTCATTTTGTCCTTGACCAGCAGGGATGAAAATTGGGGTCGTATTACTGTATCAATGGCAATTAACATAACACAAGAAATATTTTTTTTCTTAAATGTGTAAACAGTTGCCATATTATATTCCAATAAACATCAGGATTAGCCTGAGGGAATGATTAGTTTATGCAGTACAAAAGTTGTACAAAAAAATGAACTAAAGAAACCAACGTGTCAGCATGCCAGCTTAAGAATGCTTAATGACAATTCTACAAAGCCAATAAAGGAACATTTATGTCAGGTGAATTTTGTATGACACATAAACTGATGTGGTTGAATTGCCTCATCATACATTTCAAAGCAAGCCAGTAATGATTATTATCCTTTTACTAATGCGTGCTTTTCCTTTAATTATTCTTTTATTTTCAATCCTCATGTCACACAAATTTCTTAAACTATTCTTTATCTATCTGCATAAGGCATCTGCCAGGTTAGCCGTTACCTGTGGAAGCACCAGGTCTTTCTATGATCTTATTCTGACAGTGAAATTAGCAGTGTAGATGAAGGGAAGGCTAGAGTGTAGACTTTATCCACAGAAGCAAGTGACAAGTGGGAAGACTGCAGATGAAAAGCAAAACCTTGGAGAAAATAGCCTCAACAGCAAGTGGAAAGTTTTCATAAACAGTAAAAAGAAAAAAAAAATAGCACCTGGACATTGCATGTGCTAACCCAGTATTGACAAATGTTGAATGTAAAATAAAAAGTTATATCAATTTTAAGTTAAAGTGCCCCAATAAAACTGCACTGATTGATTTTAAAATCTCACTCGTTCCTAACAGGTTTCACAAAAGAACAGAAGGTTATGTCTAATTCCTTTATAAGCACAGACACTCAAATTCACAGCTTAATTACCCTCAGACAAGGTCTTTGGATTTGGAACTTGGGTTCTCTTAGCAACTTCCCAGCACTGCTAAGACTAATCATTTTCTGTTTTTAAACTAGCAAGACATTACTACATGTGACAGTAAGGAAAAGGGCCTAGAAGATTGTAAAATGTAGTTCTTTTGCATCCAGTGAGGAAGTCCTCCTTCTACGCATACCTCGGAAAGAAAGATCACAGAACCACTGAAGAATGAGAAAAGAGGAAAGGTTAAAATCTATATACTCTGTATTATGTCCTTCATCTGTGTCACGTAGCTCCCACACTGAGTGTTCACTCTCTAGTGGAATCTTCTTGCCTTCGCCTATGTACAGCACTGTTCACATGAGCAGTTAATTCAAGCCAAATGATTGTGATATCGACCTTTCCTTTAACGTTTCCATATACTATTTCAGCTAACAGGAAAAATGAAGAAAGAAGAATGAGAATGGGCATTGCATGAGGATACCAAACCTGCTGCCATCTCACCAGTTTAATAACGCATGAACATACACATTGAGAAAGGGTGACATATAAAAAGTAAAACACTATTTAACTTTATAAATATATAAATATAAAATTATATTTTCTACTCCAGCAGATAATTTCAAAGTTTTTGTTATTGGTTTTAGTCCTAAAATTTCAATTGGTGTTTAATCTACTATTTCAGGATTATGATACCATGTACAAAGTCTACTTCTACCCCAATTCCACTCCCATCTTTTTTAATTTTAGACAAGGTAACAAAAGAAGAAGTATATTTTTTCCTCATGACAAATAAAAAAAGACGCCAATCCACATCCCAGTCTCTACAAAATCTCGGGAGGAGTGTGACATCTAGTTTCTGTTTCCCTATCTGATAAATCACAATTGGTTTACATCCTTGGAACATGATTAAACTAACAGCTGTGTTAAAAGAAAAACTTCCACAATGTATTACTCACAACCATCTCAATATGATCCCTCCAGAGACAAAAAGCATTTTCAGAGAGAGTTGTAGGCAAGCCATGGCTATCTTATTCCCATAGACTTTGAATTAAATCTCTTGTATTTTTAGCTTCCCAGCTTATTTGAGCTTAAATGGGAAGGGGTGGAATTCTACTACAGAAAACTCCCACAGCTGATATAAAGAGGCCAAAAAAAAAAAAAATATTGCAAATTACTTTTGTGCACTTAAAATCCAATCAATTGTTAGCAACAAGAAAAATAATATAACTCTATTTTTATTGCAGGTATAACATCAGGTTTTGGATTGTGATGGGACATATTGAGTAAGTTTAGCTAGTCTTATTTTATATTTGGATCTTTGGTACCTGAGTGGTTCCTGGTATCATAAAGTTTGCAAGGAGCTGTAATGTATTTATCCTCACAGTACCCCTGTAAAGGAAGTGCTGGGCGGGGGGGGGGGGGGGGGGGGGTGTGGTATTCTCACTGCGCAGAGCATTCAGTGGACGTAGGCATCTCTAAGCACTGAGTTTCCTGCATTGAAGTCTGTGAAACTGAAACTGCAGTACAGTGAACTCCTGGTTTGTTAAATTACTATACTAATCTTTAGTATAGTAACTTAAGTTACTATAGTATAATAATTAATTATAATTAATAATTAACTTTAGTATAATAACATCAGTATTTTGGAAAAAAGCCCCTTTTCTGCCTATGTACTACTTTCTCATGCAAAGTAAAGCCTAGTTATGCCCTTCTTTCATTTACTGATATATATCTGTGCTCCATGGTTTGCTCACTTATACCCTAACATCATCCATGCTCTATAGCAGATTCATCCATTTTATAATCAGAAGCGTCAACAAAGATAACAGTCTGTTGTCCTGCATATCTCTAGCATATTTTAGACTGGGGAATAAATGTGTTATTTATAACGAAGTCCAACTATTTCAACAATTTGTGACAAAATTAAATCAAATCTTTGAGAGAAATACATAATCTTATTCAAAGGATTCAGACAATGAGATATTTACTACATTTGTTACTAAATTGTACCAGCAGTTTATTCCCATGCTAGTTCTTTTACAGTAACTCTGAACTAGTACACATACTTCAATAAAGTTTGTTAATAGTCTCCTTTTGGAAATAAATTATGTCAAAGATCACTTCATGCACTTCCAGTACATTTACCATTTTAGTCATCTTACACAGTTCTCTCTAGTTTGATTTCCACTTTTCAAAAGTGACTACAAAGGACAACTTAACCTACAGAAAGTCTGAAAGTTCGTGGGAGTGAAACTTGTGGAGCCATTTTAAATCAATAAACCCACCTGAGTTAAATGAGGTTGCAAAAACATATTCCCCTTCACACTCTCTAAAACCAAGTGGAACAGTTAAGCACTTTCCTGCTGGACAAACAAACACGTTCTCTTGTAATTTGTAAATGTAAAGCTCTTTTTTTTTTTTTTCCATGTGAAGATTTTGAACTGCTGACAGGCTCAGCCCTGAGCTAGGAATAATGTGAGCTTCTAAATGAAACATTCATTAAATACTTGCAACACGAAATACTGTTTAAGTCTTTTTGTTGCTTGATATGGCGCAATAATCATATTCCAGAGGAAGTAAAATGCCATTAAAGCTCATAATACAGGATACATTAAGTACAGCTTCTAAGGGCTAGGAATTTTGTCTAGGAGCTGGGAAAAGCTTTGGACTCGGCAAAGGAAGAACCAGTGACCATTTATAAAATCAGATAACAATCAGTGAGTGTTCTCTACTTTCTGGTAAAGTGTGTTGCCCAACTTCAGAAAGGCTTTCAACATTGCCTGGGGTGACATTTCATATGTCAGCTAGGAAAATATAGTTTAGATGATTTCAGAAAACCAGTCTCAGGGAAGAACTATCAGAGTTCAGTGTTACAATGGAAGCTGATATTGAACGAGGCTCCATAGTGTCTGTCCTGGATCCAGTTCTATACAGTATTTTCCTCACTGATGGCTAATGGACTGGAGTATTTATTGTATTAAATGTTATTCACTTGTAGATGACATTTATATGTGTTAGAAGAACAGAGAAAAGACCAGACTACTCTGCTAGTCAGACAGAAATAAATCTGAAATAAATGGCAGGAGTCTACCGGATAAGAATTCTAAATTATCTTGGCAAACTGGAGATGGCATATGGGAAAAAACAGTGCAAAAGTACAAATCACTACATTAAAATAGGAATAATCAGATGCACAAAACAAGATGGGAAAAAGAAGTGGTTTCTTCTCTAGGAAAGTATGCTTGAGTTTATTCTGCATCACATACTGATTATGAGTGAACAGTGTCATGTTTTTGTAAATAAGGCAAAAATTACAGTGTGATGGATGTAGACAAATACCACCAGCTGGGCTTGTAAGGTAATCCTGTTACTCTGTTCAGTACTCATAAAGAATCATATAGAAGGAAACCATGCTTCAAGAAAAAAAGAAAACAGGACAAAGTGGAGAATCTCCAAAGTAGAGCAACTAGAAAATTAGAAGTCTAGAAAACAAAACCTATGAGAAAAGGTTGAATAAACTGTGTTTCTTCAGGTTAGGTAAAACAGAATAATTTTTTTTTTTAAGTGTGATAGCAATCTTCTGTGCTTTAAAGGCTGTTGCAGAAGGAAAGAGAACAATTTGTTTTCTGTGGCATGATAGACAGGAAAATAAGTGACAAGCTTAACCTACAGGAAGGAAGATTCAAATTTCATAGTAGCCTTCAAAGATAAGGAGAATAAAACATTGGATCAGGCTACAGGTTTTTAAGAAGCAATTCAATAAACATATGTAAAGAATTGGCAACAGTTGGTCCTATCACAGGACAGAAAGATGGACTAGGGCTCAAGGTTCACTGCATCCCTATGATTTGCTTAGACCATGAAAAATAAGGAAGTATCTTGGATGCGAACATCTTAAGACATCGCCACATCCATGCTGAACACTGCACTTAAAACTTGCTGGAAAAGTGCCACATTCAAAATTGCCTTACTAGGAAAAAAGAGGTATTGACTCTTGCCTTTCAGTAACACCCAAGTGTCTGAAACAAGATCACCATCAATTAGACTGCTGATATTAAAAATGCACACTAGGGGACAATGATCAGAGCATGTGTTTAACTCAAGGGGGTCTAGAGAAAAACTACTAAAAACACAAAAATAAATCAAAAGAAGTTTCAGAAGAACCTGGCTGACCACAGGCTGTTAGAGCAGTCCCAATGATGGCTAAACCCTGGTGGACTTTCCAAACACACATTTTCTAGCCTTCTAACTTTCAACAGTCACCTACCTCTCAAACTGAAACGGTGTGTTTTCCACCCTGAGACTAGATACTGGTCTGCAGCCCCCTGTTTATTGGCTGTGATTACCTCTGCTAGTCTCACTTAGGTTCATGTTTTGTAGTTTTGCTCTTTCTGCTGACAACTCATAGAATCCGTGTACAAGCAGTCTTATTAGGGAGTTTCTGTCTTCTTGGCTGCAGGATCTGTGCAGCATTTGCAGCTGTTATCAAACAGATTACAAAAATACCATGAAAACAGAAGACGATAATGGAAAGTTAAAGGGAAGATCTCAGAAATCTCCCAAATTGACAATATTGCAATTGCTGCACTGCAGCATTACCTAAACACCCACTTATTAGGCATGTTTTACCAGTGAAATTCTCTCCAACTCAGACAAAAATATGTATATATTACCACCATTCCTAGCATTAAAGTTTGAACTACATACTTTCAAAAAGTACAGCTCTATCACTGTGAAGTTAAAACAATTGATAACACCCAAAGTCTACTGCCAAAACTCTCCTATTTGATGGTCAGAAGGCATAACTGTTAAATAAAATCCATGTTTAAACGACACAACTAAAATACTTCCCAGCTTCAAGAATTCCTGCACTTCAGAGACCACTATATCTCTGTGATCAAGACATTAATGGCAGGCCTCTGGAATCCCTCAGCACGGCTATTCATCCATTCTCAGATGCCAACCTGTTCTTGCTGGACTGGTGCTGCCTCCCATCATGCAGTAATTCTTAACTGAATATTTGTGAAATATCCCAGATTTTTGTCTGAGTATACAGCTGTGAGAAAAGGCAGAGAAGGTGCACCTGAAAAACGTCAGAAGGGTGTATGAAGGAGGCAGGGAAGTAGAACTGGGGATTTTGAAAATACTTCAGAAATTCTGAGATCAAGATACCCCCCAGTCTAAGGAGTTACCCCTCATTTGTTCTGAATCCCTTGTGCTCCCACTGGAGGTTCTCAGCCCCACATATGTAGGCATTTGTTGGATGCTTGTCAGAGATGGCAAGAGTAATTCCTTCCTGTCCCGTAACATTTGATGGCTATCCAAAAAACAAGGGAATTCAGAGAAGGAAAGAATGTGTGAGTCACAAGGGGATTTTTAATTTGTAAATGGCATTTGTAAGGCTGATGTTGAAATACTTCATCCAATTCTGACATCCAAATTTTAAAGAGGCTATTATGGGTGGGGGGGGATCAGAAAAGTTGCAAAGACAAAGGACTCAGAAGATAGAAAGATATACAGCAGATGACTGAAACATTTTAGTTCACTTCAGACATCAAGGTGGTTTGATAACAACTTAAGTTATAAGAACTTCCCACAGGAGAGAGATACTAGATACTAAATCTGGTTCATGGATGTGATGTAAAAGCCAAAGTAATTCAAATTAGAAAGGTAATTTTTTAGCAGATGGGAGGACAAATCATTAGAATAAGCAATCATTGTAAGAAAGCTCTTGAGCCCATAGGTCCAGGCTGGGCATTTCTAGAAGATTTATCTCCATCAAGTTACTGGGCTTTGTACACGGATAGCATATAAAGTTTATACTGAGAGAAGACCAGACTTAATGATCTAATGGCCGGCCCTTCTTGGTCTTAAAATCCATAAATATTTTAGTAGAGAAGTACAGTGTGCTGTGCTGTGACTGCTTGTTATGCTTCTGGATTCAAGTCAGTTGACCAAGTACACTCCTGAAGGCTACATATGCTGGGCAAAGAATAAAGCACTCTTCTATCACCAAGCAACACAGTGTTCTTGGTGTCATATGACTTTTCTCTCCCATGAAACATTATACATTAATATCAGTCTGCACAGAGTTTTCTCAAAACAAGGTCCCAAATCACTTTTGGGACATAAACTAACAAAATAGACTGACATGGGCACTTTCAGAAGGCAGCTGAGATTTTCCACCAACCATCTGTTGTTTAATCAAAATTGAGCAGTTGCACATATTGAGACAGTTGCTAATTCAGGTTGCCTTTTAAGCTTTAACTGTTTGACAGCAAAGAAAAACAACTTAGCATTCAAAAATCACAAAATATTTCCAGAACCATTCCAGCTCCCCTGGATAAAAACGAAGGTATCCATCTCCACCTTGGGTAAGGTCCAGTGCAGATGTGAGTTTTCACAAAATTTAAGTATATCTTATGCACGTAAGCATACATACCTCAGATATCACTGAGAATAACAGATACACAGGGAGGAAATGGATTACCCCATACAGCTTGTTCATTGTTCATGTCTGTACTCACTTTTTCCTGTGGTTCTATTAAGAACCATATAGAATGTTTGACTACAGCCTATTAAGAATATCAAACTTCACTATAGCAATTCTCCTATGAAATCTCTGATGAGAAGTATGAAAATGACCAATCATCTCTGCATCTATATATGTATTGAGAAATACAGGACAGCAAAGCACAAAAGTAGCGTGGTTATCTTGCATTTAAAGAAAGACACGCTACAAACAGCAACAAAAATCTTTGCTGAAAGCATTCTGTGTTACTTTTGTTTGTATAAACAAGTCCTGTGTACCTCAATACAGTTTAATTGTATGATTCCCAGGAAATTTTTGTCCCTTTTTTAGGAATGCGTATCATATATACAATGGAGATATAATAATATTTAGTCCACATATTCTTCTCACATACACCTACACATTAGTAGCATTCATTCCTAGATATCCAATCACAACCTATTTAAAATTATTACCATCTGCATGGTAAATGGCATGTTTTCTCATGTATTCTCAATCTAAAAATTACTGTCATTTTCATAAATTGAACACAACAAGAACATGTAATTGCTAAGGTAGAGATCTCTTCCAGATCCAGTAGGAAATTCAAAAAATACTTTAGTTCATCCAGACTGGGTACCTATGACTTTAAAAGTCCTTTAGAGGACTTTTCATACCATCTGTAATCAAGTGATAGCAATTCTCTCGTAAGTACTCATATTCTTGAATTACTTTCTTGATATTAGAGCATGTCATTTTTTATAATAGCTGTTAACCACAAAAGAGGTGGATCAACTGGAGAAAGTACAGAGGAGTTTAACAAACGGAATCAGAAGTCTAGAAAGCATGTTCTACTGAAAGAAGTGGGTTTGTTTAGTCTAAAAAAGAGAAGACTGAGGAAAGATATGATAACAGTCAACTATGTAAAAGGTTGTTGTAATAAGCCTTCTTCATGCCCACAAGGGATAGAGCAAGAAGCAATGGGCTTAAATTAGAGCAAACATGACTTAAAGATCAAGAAAGGCATTTTATGAGACAACGGAAACTTAAGCTTTAAATTTTTAAAGCTTACCTACGTAAAAATTATATTAAGTATATAAATATAGCAAGAACTAAATTTACTAATTTATATGTACTGTAGCACAAAGAGACAACAGATCCATTGTGGAGGACCACAACATTTGTCCACATGAAGACTAGGGCAAAACAACGCAAGTGGTCACATAGAACCATGGAACTCAATGAAACAGTCAGATTCATTTCTTCTTCCATAATGGCCAAAAGCTGCAGATCTGTGCTGTACAATTACTTGATAACTAACTCTTACTTTTGCTTAAGAATATTTCAATTTTCACGTTGTTGCTGACTTAGTTCGGTTCGAGTACAAGGACAGAATTCAAAATTCTAAGAATAATTCTGATTTGGTCAGGGGAGCTCAAAACGAAAAATAACAAAAAACACTCAATAAGGGAGCTGTTCTCCCTACATCACAAGTTTAAGTAAATCATTCTGATGTTAAGAGAAAAGCATTTCACCCTTTCTCCCTCCAGAGTTGCTTATTATTGACCTCTGGCTGTAACCACTCTCTTTTCTAAAAATCATTTTGATGAGTCTGGAAAAGCAGAAATACAAGTAACTCTTAACTAATCACTGACATTCAAAACATTTCATCAATGTCTACCCCGCAGCCAATCTTTCACTTTTTTCTTTAAGGCAGGGAAAATTCTGAGCTGAATGCTGGAAGTCTTATTTAACTCACCTCAGTGAGTCACCATGACAACCGTGCAACAAAACAGGCAATAATCACACCTTGTGATATGAGGTAAAAACTGTTCCTCGCTATGTTTACTTCGAAAAAGGAGCGACAGGAACTTTTGTGCCTATATATCACCTGGAGATTTAAAAAAACATAGAAACCTAACTAAAACATAGCGCTTTACTAGTTTTCTGTTTGGAAAGGAAGAAATCTGTTTCATTTTCTTCTCCAAAATAAGACTTAGATACTGAATAGTACCCGTATTTTCAGTAGAATCATACTTACTTCTTACTCAGTTTAGGAGATGTTGAACAAAGCAAAAAAGTATCCATTCCACAGAGTGACAGACATTTAAATCAAGAATTATCTCAGTCACAGTAATTAACACTGTTTCTGTTAGATGCCTTTTACTCCACTGGACACCTTGCACAGTATACTTTTAGCCATGACAAGACTGTGAACTAAACTGTTCTGTGTATAGTTCAAAGCCCTGCTTTGCCGACAGACACAAATGCTATTTCATCAAGGAAACATTCCTTTTCAATATTGGTTCTCAAAAGACACCTCACATCTTCAAGGAGTTGAGATTTGGATTGAACCATCTTGCTAATGGAGCACTAAATTAAGATTAATAAATGAATCGACATGAATTAATCTTCATCTGACAGGGAATTCTCAAAAAAAATTGTTTTGAATAAGAACTTAATCACAAAATGGAGATATACGTAGCCTGAAAGAGTGGTCATCTTGATCCAATACAGATTTTTAAATTAGATTTCTCACTGCCTCCATGGTCAGACATAGCTAAACCAAGGAGAACATAGAGAAGTTTTTCTTTCCCTCATTAATCTTGGACTAAATAGCAACATATTATATAACTGCTAGAAGCATTCACCAAATACAGAGCTAAAAATAGATGGGAGAGCACAGCAGCTGCTAATGAAAACCCAATAAATGTCATTGTCCTGGGCTCAGGCTGCAATCTCAAGTAGCTTCACAGTTTCCTCAAGAGTAAAGAGTAAAGGTGATTAACTTGAACAGTTTATTACCTTGAATACTTCTTTTGAAAAAAGCTTTGCAGCCTTCACAAGACCAGACCCCATAATGGTAGCCTGAAGCGTAGTCGTTGCAGACAGCACAGTACCGGGTCTCCTTGGTGGACTCCATGGACAGGCTCCCTTTCTCGGTGGTACTGGACATCCTCTCCCGGATGCTGTGGCGCCTGTTATCAGAGCTTGGCCTGTTAATAGCAAAAAACAAGCATAATTCTTTCAGCGAGGTTAAGTCTCATCTACTCCTGCAGATTGTAAGAAAGAAGACCAGATCTAGTTTTGAAACGACAGATGGACAAAAAAATAATCTTTTATCACCCTCTGTCCTGTTCTAGTTAGAAAGATGTAGAACCAGCAAGATACAGGGGAATTTCTCACAAAACAATCTGATGTTATTAGGCATTGTACCTTGAAAAATTAAAAAGCTGTCCGATAAATTTATCAATTTTTCTCAAGACATTACAAAGAAATACAAAAAAATCAGCATTTTTTTTGTGTACCTGCTCCTGTCCAAAGGGTTCAGCCTGACTGCAGTATCAGTAGGTAGTTTGAGAATCTGAGGCAAAAATCACTTAATGTTTGCACCCGAATTTGCAAGTCACTTAAATTATTAACCAGGCTATTTTCTTCAAGTATTATTGCCCAATTAGAGATGCAAACTTTCCTTACATTGTCAAAGATATAATACTGCATAAAACAGTCCCTACTCTCATTACAATACCACTTTCATAAAAATTAATAAGTGGGTTTCGCACAACAAGAAAAGTCAGAAGGTATTAAAAACTGTTGCCAAAGAAATTTGGTTCTGGTAACGTACATGTTACTAGACATGTACTAGACATGCTAGACTTATTAGACATGCACATGACCCACATGTGCAGTATACTGCTGAATGGAAACCAAACAAATCTATAGTGTAAATGGCAATGAATTCACATCTAGTGAATCTGGTAAGATGTTATTATGGGTAGCTGCTGCGGGAATGGTAAACAATATTCAGAAAGATGAGAGGATGTGAAATTACCAAGGGAACCAGCAATGAACTCTGGGATTGCTCCTGGAAGGCAAACAGCTCTTGCAAAACATGCTTTCCAGTAAGAGTCTGCACTAGAAATTGTCCAGGAGACAAACACAATTGGGTGCGACAGCATCAGACAAGCTAAAGCATGAAGAATCCTACTGTTTACAGTAATTATATACTTACCATGTATGTTTTAGTTGCTGGTTAGTAAACAGGTGGCTCTTATCTTCCCAGAGTCCCAGCTTTTTCTCAAACAAACATATCCTGGTTTTGAGCCTAGGAGACTGGGGGTTCTGTCTTTCAGATTTCTTCCTACATACCTATTTTTGCCTTATTCCCTTCTTCAGCGCAGCAAAACTTTGTTTTGAGGAACCGAGGCATCTGGCACCAACAGCACCTTCCTGCTCCAAACCAGTACTCCCCAGCAGCTTTCTGATTACTCTGTGTATGCTCACCTGTCCTCTTTC
Organism: Pygoscelis adeliae; assembly: GCF_000699105.1. Classification (NCBI taxonomy): domain Eukaryota; kingdom Metazoa; phylum Chordata; class Aves; order Sphenisciformes; family Spheniscidae; genus Pygoscelis; species Pygoscelis adeliae. The sequence goes on along the minus strand of NW_008824807.1, from coordinate 1,595,346 downwards.
ATCTAGCCAAAGTTCCCTGACATCTCCTGCTGCAGTCCATCTCAACACCCAAAAGCTTTCTACCAGCCAAAGCCACCTGGACGCTCTCACACGTGCTGCCAGCCATTCCCTCCAGACTTTTTAGATATAATTTCTGTCCCCGAATATGATATATTTTCATTGAACAGCTTTGAATTAATATCAGTTATTAGAGAAACATGAGGCTTTGCCATGTTAGATAGCAGAAACTGCTACTGGCATCATTCAGGAAAACTGCGTTTTTTAAACCCGAAGTTCTTTACCAAGCCTTATACACCAGCTAATTTTGAACACTTATTTAAATAATTTTTGTTTCCCTGGGACATGTGCAAGACAGAAGAAGCTGCAAATGGTGAAGTGCTGACATGGCACAACTCTGGCTTTTTAGTCAGATGGGAAAACTGGAGAACGTCACAATTCTGACAACATGGGTTTAACAAAGTAGGCAGGGAAAAAGAAAACCCTTGCATATTTCAGATGTTAAAATGTGAAAAGGTGAAAACAATATCATTAATAAATCGTTATGGATACAACACATCCATGGTTCATGTAAGTACCTTTTCCAACCCATCAAATCTAGGTAGTTTTTTTTATTCCTCTCCAGGTCCTGAATCTTCCTTTGAATTTTCTTTATCTCAGTGCCTCATTTAATTGACTTTTTTTTTTCTACTGAGCACTGATCAAAGTTTTTTTTTCTTATCTTCTCCACCCCATTCTCTCCTGCTTGCAGCTAGATCACCTAATCCATCCTCTCAGTATAACTTTAAATTAACCACAATGTGGCTTCTTTAAAAAATATACTTTTATACTGTATATAACTGTATATAACTACGAGAAATTTTTAAATATTTAAAGTAAATCAGCAAGCAAGCAAATAGCTGTCAATATAATTTTTAAAGCAATAGACTAGTCTGTTAGGTGTACATGACCACGATAGATATTAAGAATTTTTGATTTTTTTTTTCAAAACTGCTACAAATATGTATATTATACAAGACAAGGTTCACAAAATTATTTTCATATCAATAAGAAATAAAAATAAATAACAGTTTATTAAAATTTTACCTTTTAAAAAAGGCACATTAAAAACAGTAAGAGGAAGAAAATGTCAGGTTCCAAAACAATTACATATTTTTGCAGGTGTGTAGTAATTTTCCACCACCACACACACAAACTTACTAAAGCAATCCTAGTTTCCTAGCTGGATACAAAAGAAAACACTTCTACTAATAGGTAAAACCAAAATAGAGTAAAGAAATACCAAAACGTATCGGTCCTTATTCAGTCCAGATAATTTAAGTTTTCATCTTTTCAGAATATTTATCTTCACTCAGATCAAGACTAGGCTCACAAATACATTGTTATTAAAATTATATTTAAGAATAACAAAAAATGACTGAAAAATAGCCTGAAACAACCAAATAAAATGCTTTTTCTATCTAGAAAAGATAAGAAATCTCATGAAAAATGTACGCTCCAGAGAAAAAAAGATGCATAAACACTGACAAGGAAGATGCCATAAAGACGCCATAAAGCAGGCCATATTTTGCCATGCTGCTTGCGGGGAGTCTGTCCCACAGGTTCTGTCCATCCTCAGTCACTGAACGAGGGCCACTTTTTCAGAGGGAGGCTGCAGGCAGAAGCAATGAGACAGCTTGCTCCCTGCAAGCACAAACAGGATCCACAGCACAAGGGGTCACAGACAGACAGGGAGTCATGCCACTGCTCACGCCTGCCCGTAATGCCCCCGCATTTCATACTTGACTTAGACCTCCATTGCCTTCCTGCACACAAACTTGTTACATTGAAAGAGTGCTATAAATCTGTTAAGGCGGAACTTCACAAAGCAAAATGAATCCAAAAACGGCGTTGCTGGCTTCCCACCCCCATCCCTCTCCCAAAATCAGTGCCACTCGAGCACCACTTTGAGCAAGATTTTGCAACCTGGCCTTGCAGAGTCATCACAGTCAAACTCTTGTGAACAACAGTGGGAAGCACACTAAAATATCCCTAGCCCCATCCTCCCAGAAATAACATCCTGCCACCCCTTTCTGTTTACACAATGGAAATAAAAGCTGCTTGTAAATAAAATTTGGATTATCATGACTCTAGTACTTATTAGAGGAGGTGAGGAGGAAATCTTTTGGGGAAAAGAGTATCCCAATTAACACCGAGCTTGCTAAATCAAAATAATATCTCAAATTTCATCCAGAAATCAGCTGCTAGTTAGTGCACATCACAGACCACTGATGTTGTGTCCTGACAAAAAATAACAGTCTGCTCTTCATCCAGTTTTCAGTTAGGTTTCAAGGGTTAGCCTTCTGGAGAACATAGTGCAACAACCTAACCCAACTTTAATAACTTTGGCAAGAGCATCATTCCCAAAATACAATAGCAGAACCTTTTCAATGATTTCCTTTGTAATCTATGCAAACAATAACAAAAAAAAAGACCAAAAGTTCTTGTCAACTATGTTTACCAAAGAGAAACACAAATCAAAAAGAAAGGAAACCCCAGATAAAGCCGTCCCTCCATGGCCCCCACCAAAACAGAACAGATTAGAAAGCAAAAAAACCTCAGGATTTACTGCTCGTTTCCAAACGTAGTAACACAGCAGACATAAAATGGAAGTGTTTTAGAACCTACAGAGCAGGAAAAACTTGTCTTCCACACTCATTTTCATGTTTTTCCACCTATGTCGCGCTGAGTCTGCTCTTCAATAAACATGTTAGCAAACAAGACACTTCTGCTTTCAACATTCACTCATCACATGCACCTCTGAATCAGCCAAGAGATCGTTAACTCCATGTTGACTGTAAGGTAAAAAGAATGTGTACATGAGGGAATTACAGGTTTGTAAGGTAAACTCAGTTTTTTACATCATTGCAATCTGACTGGCAGGCAGGATGAATTCAGGATAACCCACAGTAAACAATCCACCCAACAGGGAGGTAAGGCCCAATTTATTCACAACCCCAGCTTTATCTGAAATAAAGAGATTTCATAGGTAGGAGGGCTTAAGGGAAAAGTTATTTAAGCAGTTAAAGGAGACACTTGAGAAATTCTGGTTTTCTGAATTTACTTTCATACAAGAAACTTTAATCTGCAGCTGCTAAATCTTTCTTACCAGAATGGATGGAAGTTCCCGGCGTAAAAAGCCTCAAAACCAACAGCAGTTTCAAATGCAGTCAAGGTCTAGCATGAATGCTTTTTCACACATTGGACTTACTGTAACACCATTCTACTATTCAATATGAAATAATTAACTGGCTGTTAGAATGTGAATTTCCATATGGGGCAAAATATTCATGAAAGATTATTTGAACAGAATTAAGTGCTTGAAAATACTTGAAAGGCATCTCAAGGAGAAGTACTGCAATAGGAATGACTAACTATACAAATAAACAGAAAATTGCCAAGTACATTAATCGCATCAAAACTGTGCTCTCAGAAACTAGCTCCAATGAATCTGAAAAAAAATCATATGCCATCCAAATGAAAATGTTGGCTTAAAACAAACATCCCAAGATGCCTAGGATTGTAATTAAGCTAAATACAACGTGACGATGGCGAGAAATTCTTACATGGAGTTGTATATCAAATGGACAGAAGGTATTTTAGGCTCGATGGGACCTAGGGAGGTGGCCCCATGCCGAGCTGGTGCTGGCACAAGACGGGCTATAGCAATGAGGGTGGATTCCAGCAACGGGACCAGAAGCTGTCATTGCTCCCTGGCTGATCCTCCGCCGGTGATGAAGATCAGCTGGGGCTCAGCCTGGGGACCATTTGTGAGTGATTCCTGATCCATGGCTCCGAGCATGTTTCACTCACGCAGCTAAACTCTCTTCCTCCCCAAAACAGGATGGTTTCGTCTATGCTACCAAGGGAGAAGGACCCTTGCATAGCTCCTGCCTGAACCGTGCCCTGGGAGAGGATTAGTCAGCCAGGCCAAACCGTGCCTGGGAGTGTGAAACTACTAAGCAGCAAGAGCCATCGTGCTGGTGTTTGCACCCATGCCCTGGCCTTGTTTAGGTAACTAATATCCTCAGTTTATTCCCTGATTGTCAGCAAGTTAATGTCTCTGGCTACAGCATCAAAAAAGACAGTAATAAGCATTTCCCTTAGACAATGATGATGTCCTTCCAGCTTAGTGCCTACCTCACTAAATGTGACATTTAAGTTCCTCTACAATATCTATATGGGATAAACATAGCTGTGAAAGTTTGACACTCCTAGGTGAAAATAAGCTGTAGGATGAGAAGGAGCTGCCTGTAATTCAGATCTCTATATGGACGGCATGGCCAGACACTTCTCTTCCCTCTCCCACAGCCCTGCACAGCTCCCTGTGCCTTCACAAGTCTTTCCACCAGGGGAAATGCAGAGTGCAACCAGGAAGGCCACCAGAGCAGAGCTGCCCAGCATCTCCCTTGCCACTTGTGACAACAATGAGGGAGGAGACCTTCATGCTGCAGAAATGCTCCTCTGGTCGCTTCGTCTCATTTGTTTAATGGATTTGGCTCCTATCTCCTCTTCCAGGGTGAGTGCAGGGACACCTAAACAGGACTAACTGTGTAGAAGACCCTTAGTGTAGTGAATGGATGAAGTGAAGAAATAATTAACATAAAGGAATGAGGAGAGACAATATGAAGAACTACTTTAAAAAAAACAGAAGATACATGTGAGGGCCAACTAAGAAAAAAAAATGGCAAGGAAACCAACTGAAAACAGGACAGGCCTCAGTGCAGGAAAAACAAAAAGATAACTGGCAGGAGAGAAATTTAAGAAAAAAAATGAAAAGAAATGAAGTTATATGAAAGTTGAATAATAAAATAATCTTAAAATATTTACAGTATTTCACAACGTATCAGAAAATGTATTTTGTAGTCAGAAGACACTGGAATGTTTTCTTTAGAACTAGAATAAAAATACAATTTTACTTGGTAACTGAAGTAAAATAACTTAGGAAAAATAGCTCAGTATTGACCAAGAAATGGTAGTGTTGAGGACAAGTTCTGTCAACGTGAAAACAAAAGGATATGTTAGGTCATCAAAACTTCTTATTCAACATGACATTAAACATTTCCTTTGGCATTAGTTTTATCATCTTCCTTCATCCTTAACTCTGGTTAATTTTAAAATGAGTAACTGAAATACTACATTTGGATATGCCAAAATTAAACCGTGCCATGTGTGAAGAAAAATCTCCTCTAAAGCTATTTGCTAAATTCAGTATAAATTTGCACATCCTTTCAGTCCCTTAAAACTTCATTTTTGACAATTTTTTTTTTTTCTCAGATCTGTCACTAATATTTGCAGATTGGATTAAAGTCTAGAGAGGTGTGTCTATGCACAGTCACTGTGCAGTCTGTGGCCTCTCCAGCCACATTTCCTGGAGGTTCTATTGACAGGAGGGGAAGGGAGCCCAGGCTCCTCGTTCACATGCTTAATACCTGAATTTGGATGTTTTCAATATGTCCCTCTCCCATATTTCCACTCCTGGGATCAGTTTTCCATGGTTTATAAATGTGAGCTAATAATTTTGCAGCTGATCCCCTTGACAACATAGAAGTTTGCCCAACTTTCTGAAAACTGTGGAAGATTTTCTTGGTGGATGGCAGGGGGGTGGGGCGTGGGTTTAAAAGAGGAAAGAGCTCAATCTATTTGTCAGTTCAACGAACCTGAAATTTAAATTCATACCAAAAACTCTTTGGAATAAATACTGAGAAATTGGTTCTGTTTCATTCTATTTCTCAGTGCTGTTGGAATCTAAACTACAACTCACTTACAGGGTCATTTTCATTAGTCTTAAGTGAAGAGTGGTGGTGTAGCTGTACCTCACAGAGTAGCCCAGAATTCAAACAGTTCTGAAGCAATGGCAATTTTCTGGTTTTTTTTCTTATGCACAGAAGGTTAATAATTTCTTTCTGTACATAAGGTGAATGCAGAAACACCCACACACATGCCTTATATGAATATACATTAAAAGAAGATTAAGATTTTAAATATAACTCATGTCTGAACTGCACCTTGCAAATGCAACTGAAACCTTCATTTATCCCTCCTGTGCATATGTATGTTATCTTTAATTATATTATATTCCTCTCTCTTCGACGAGAGGAAATGGCCTCAAGTTGCGCCAGGGGAGGTTTAGATTGGACATGAGGAAAAATTTCTTTACTGAAGGGAGTGGTTAAACATTGGAAGAGGCTGCCCAGGGAAGTGGTTGAGTCACCATCCCTGGAGGTATTTAAAAGACATGTAGTTGAGGCGCTTAGGGACATGGTTTAGTGGGCATGGTGGTGTTGGGTTGACGGTTGGACTCGATGATCTTAGAGGTCTCTTCCAACCTTAATGATTCTATGATTCTATATGACCATACTTTTCATGGGACAACAGCCCATCAGTGCCCAGAACAAAAAGAATTTATTAAATGAGCAGCTATTCTCTTTGGGGTTTTTTCCTGACTGTTCAGTGTCTGGTGCCTTACTATCAGCACACTACCCGAATTCAGCTATAACATCAGAATTAATTTCCTTCCAGTATTTCCATGCCACTATAGAATTTTAGCGGTTGACAGGTGCTAATGAATGGATTTTTCCAATACTCTTGTGAGTTGAAAGGATAAAAAATGAGGCTGAGAGAGATTAAGGTCAAAAGTATATACTGAGTTATGTGCAACCTGAGTTTTTTAAGAACCGACCATTAAATAGCATTTTGAGTGTTCAGAGTGCTACTTCCCTTGCCTGCAATTGCAAGGGTAAGTGTTCAACACATACATAAATCAGACTGTAGGACTTCCATTCAGCACAAAGAAAATTACAACACGAGACTGCTTGTGAGGAGTTTGATTTAAATTATTTCTGAATTTCACAGAAGCATTTGTGGCAGAATTAGACAGAGAATTTAGTTCTTCTGGCCAGCAATCAGCTGCCTTCACATAATACTTCTTGAAATTTTTGCCTCTTTCCTTTTTTTAGTTACCAGTTTTTGTGAGAAACGAGTAGAGAATTTACAAACAGTGACATATTTCACTATATGAGCATGACATGTTCCAGAGTTGATCCTTTTCATATATTGAAACAGCAGTCCACTTATGATTACCTTATAGTTATGAAAATAATTTTTGTAATAATAATCACAAAGGCACAAAGGGACCCAATAAGGTTTGCACAGGTCACCTTAATTTGGGCTTATTAAAAATACAAGTTTGCTAATGTTTTTTCTGTGTGTAGCTTCTCACATTCTAAAAAGAACATCTAGGAAAACAAAAATGTTATCCTTCTGCCTCATATTTATAGCCACAGACAGCAGGGCTGGGACATGTTGGTGCACTTCTCATTTGCCTTAATGCAGCAGGCGATGGCAGGAAATCACTCTCATTCCCGAACATCAGAGGAAGGACGTCAGTGATACCTGCTAACAGCTATAAATAGTGACACTACAAGTCCTTTATTCTACTCCAGTTTAGGAGAAGGAGTAAAAGCTAGTAAATACACAGAGGCTGCTGCCACTGCTGTCAGTGGGAATGTCTGCTCTGTCCTCCCGCAGCTGTTCTTTGTCAAGTGCTCTCGCTTGACCCACCCAGCTCCTCTTGTCCCATTCTTACACTTACCTCCACCTTTGGGCTTTTCCTTCCAGTCTCAGTCTCCCTGTCCAGAAAGGACAAACTCCTCTCCTCTGGTGTCTGGACTGACTCTGCCTGGCTACTTGTCCCATGACCAGACTCCCCACAGGCACCTCATCCAAAGCTCTCCTTCTGCCACCATCACTATTTATTTTCCTCGTGTCCTGGGCAGGAAGGTTCCACTCTTCTGCCTCTCTCTGTACCCTTGTAACCCAGTCTGCCATGATTACTTAGCTCCTGTTAATCTTAATATACAATCCTACTTTCCTTTGACCTGCCCCACCAGTTCCACAAGCACATACTGAGATTTGTAACCAAAGAAGGATTGAGGGACTTTAGTATTCCCATTTGTTGACCACATATAACTCGTTAATCATAAAAGGACAAAATCATATATATTTTTTACCAAGGCTGAACTTAAAATTCCTGAAACTCTGTGGTGAGCAGCTCATTATAAGTGCTATGAACTATCAACAAGAAAAACTACGATGTTTTAAGTCAGTCCAAACAGAATTAAAATATTTTAAGGTTAAAGAAAAAATCAACACAAGTATTTCTTCATAATACCTTTAAAGCTATGAAATTTATGTACAGGGCCTTGCCTTACACAATTTGTACTTTTGTCTTTTCTCCTCTGGACTGGGACTGCACCTCTTATAAGGCAAGCCTTCATCACAGTAGCCACTCCCATTGTAGCCCTGAGGTTCTGTGTGCCAGGACACTTTGGCCATGGGATAAAATGGGGGCCAGAAACACATCTTTGAAGAACAAATTGAGAGATGCCATGCAAGCCATGACAAATGCCATAATATTTCTTGCCAGAATTTCACTTCTGAAATAAGAAAAAACATTGTCCTCATTAATGTTTTGAAGACTATTGAAATCAGCACAGAAATCTGGTTTCGGCAAAGAAAAAGTTCAGACAAGAAAATTCCTCTTTTTTTAATTTTCAAGGAAAAAATATTTTCTGTGGGATTTTCATTTTGCAGAAATCCTGATCTTAAAAAGTTTTGACGGAAAGATATTAAAACACCAAAACATTTCTTTTCATGCAATACACATTTACAAAGAAATAAACACGCATATAATAAGCAAAAAGAATCTACACACACATCCAGAGGGACAGTTCTGCAGGGTTAACCTGGTGCAGAAGTTGCTGCTACCTCTACCAGTAGTCAAACTGCCCTGCAGTCTTGATGTGAAAGTGACATAAACAGACCTACAGAAATTACATACTCTGCAATCACTATATGCTACCATTCAGTAAAGCAGGGACAGAGTATTGCTTAAAAGACTATATATCTAGACCTGCCCCACAGGAACTTGTTTCAACTTGCCCTTACATTTCCAATGATTAAGCCTCTCTCTGTGGACTGTTTGCTGCTTCACTACCTAATGTCCAGCCTAAGTCCTCTCTGCTGGAAATTAAGCTCATTTGTCCTCAGCTATTTCCAGTTAGCCTGGAGAACAATTCAGCTGCTGCCCTCTTAGTACACATTTTCCCTTTGTAAGGTTCCTGCTACGCCATCTCTCAGCCTCCAGCCTTCCTTCCAGAGTCTCCTCTCCAATTCTCCCATCCTCTCGCTGCTCTCATAAGGACTTTGCTTGCCCTTAGTGGGCATAAAACTCTGAAAGAGGCCTTGCCAGTCTCTCCTAAAACAGCATATTGACCTGTTCATCTGTTTTTCTGTTCAGAGAATAAAATTTGCCTTTTCTGCAAAAGAGTACTCTGCTGGCTTGTATTTAGCTTATGATCTTCTCTACCCCTTAGATTATTTTTTGTTCTGCAATCCTTTTCCCTACTCAGTAATTCCCCAGTTATTGTACTTGTGCATTAGATTTCTCCTTCCCAAAGGCTGGGCATTGCACTGACCCTTAGTGAATTTGAGAAATATTTAATATTTCAGATTCTGTTGTGGTAAGCAGCACTAGAAAAATGTTCTCTTACATACTTACATTTCAAGTGGCCCATTTACAGATCTCTGCTGCTTTTAACAACTGGCAGATACCATCTGCTTATTTAAAAATTAATAGTACTATTTTATCTTTGGAGTAAAATCTCTGCAAATTATTGTTTTGATGTATCTTTTGAATCCCTGCTCACTGGATGATCCTCCTACTCCTTAAGGAACAATACCAGTGAAATAAATATTTTGATCCAGTTCCTTGGCATCCAAAATAATGATCAGCCAACTTGCTCAGGGTTTCTGTGCCCATTTCTACGTCCTGCCAGGCACAGTTTTGGCTGGGCACCATTTGTCTCTGACACCATCTATCTCGTTCAGCTAGGCAATCCCACAGACACTAGTGTATAGAGTCATATAATCTGAGGAAACACATTAATCCACTGTCTAAAAACATGCCAAATTTGATGAAAATGCTGCTGACAGACAAAGTGCCTCCAGGCACCGCACAGATATGATTTTCTGGCAGCAATACTGACTTGGTGTGTGGCTGTACGGCCCTGGGGACAGAAGCAACAGGGGCCTGAGTGTGGCCATCAGCTGTGCCCACAAGTGTGTCAAAGTGGAGGGCCCGGCAGGCAAACACTCTGGAAGTGTGGACACAGGACATCTCACTTCAGTGTAAACAATATGAAGAATAAAATGTTTGAAAAGCTGGAAGCATGGAAAAAACAAAAGGCCAGCTTCAGCTGACAATCTCTGGTGTATATCCTCTACAGCTTTCACACTTTTAGAAATATCTAGTCGCCCTTGTCTCCATTAAAGTTATGCTAAGCCTCAAAGACTAAGTTGAAAAGTTGTACCACTGCATTTCTTATATGAGTCTTAGAATTAAAATATGGCTTTTGTGAAAAAGCTGAAGTTCAGCCTTTCATATAAGAATGTAACACATCCAGAAGTTGTCTTTGCTCCAGGTTTCACTGTTCTTAGTGAACTTCCTTCAGAATTACTCAGTCACTAGGCTATTTTTTTTCTTTTCTAACGTTCAGATAAACTAGCACAACCCTACCATCTGAAAGGAAAAGGTTAAATGCACTCAACAGATTGGAAAAGGGTGTTTCAGGAAGTGCTGTCAGATTCTTACACTTACCTCCAGACTATTTCAAAGGTAAATGCCAGCAAAAACACAGGAATCAGTCATAAATCTTCCTTCACCATGCCTTTATAGGACTTTTATGGGCTCATGTGTTCCTTTTAGTCTTGGGCAAGCCCTCTTTCCAAATATTTCAGACGCACACATTAAGACTGCAGTTTAACCAATTACCCAAAGCTTCATTAAATTCCTAGGAAAATCTTTCAATGACCAACATTAAACAAGACATTTTTAAAGAAAAATTATTGAAAGATATAAATGTTCTCCTTTACACCAACCTCAAAAAATATGTTAAATAGGAATGCAGACTGTATAACACAACATTACAATTTAGATAACATTGTTTCAAAAATTCCAAGCTAAACCAATCCATCATTTCAAATGGCTATTTTTCTTTAAAATTACATTTTAAACTGAAAATGTAGCTTTAAGGGGTATGCTGCATTTGAAAATAAACTTTTGAAACAAAACACTGGTACAGCCACATATGGTCCCAACAAAGAAATCAGAGGGCTCTAGGCCATGGGAAAATAAACCCTGGTGAAATAAAAGACTACTTAAAGTAATGCTTTCATCAAAGTTCATCAAAGTGCATGCAGACCTCTTGAACCAACTGATATAAAGCACAGAGAGGAGACAAAAATCTTCTCCCAAAGAGTACCCAGGCCATCTACAAGGCACTCTATGCCAGCTGCTAGCAAGAATACAGGAAAAAGACTAGGCAGAGGCGCCAAGCCCAAAGACACGATATGGGCAGCAGGGAAGGAACTAGGCATTTGGGAAAATCTGACACCTGCATGTAAAAATGCTTGTGTACTTGCCCCGAAGATGTGGTTTATCCACCACTCCTTGTTCTTGCCCCGAAATAGTAAACCCTAGGAACAGAGCCTCTGCAGTCCTTGGACTAACAGTGCACAGTGTAGGGCCCAGTGAAAGAAAAAAAGAGTTCCTAAACATACGGACCCATTTGTGCTTAAGCCAGTTTCATCAAACCAAACTACTAGTACATGGGACCCGCGCAATCCCAGTGATACGAGCAGATTAACTTCCTTGCAGGCCACGGCTAGCCTGCAGTAACAGCAGCAGATGAAAGCCAGTCCAAGACTGGTACACTGCATGTTGTGGTGCGACACTTGATTAATAGCTGAAAAGACAGACGCACCAGCCCTAGCTGATGCCCATGTACAAGGAATATGCATCCCAGAAATTCAAATATGACTTGAAAGTCATATGCTTGAAAGCATAACAAGTGTAACAGATGGTTCAAAAGCACATGGCTGAGTGTCACCTATCAAAGGACAGGTGACAAAAGCATGACAGAAGGCAAACAAATAGCCACTCTGAAAACACGTCACACCGACCAGTCATTGCATACAAGAAGGGCTGCATTTCACCTGCAGAGTTGGGCTGCTAAAAGTATTCACAGCACCCTAGTGCTGTCGGGCCAACAGAATACCTGTGCTTTGTAGCTTGTTACATACTCTTCTTCCTCTGTTAAGAAAAATTAATAACAGATTTTGCCAAGTTTCAGACCTGAGAGGTCTGGACCCTAGTAGGGAAGACACAGACCTCAAAGTAGCATGCTTTAGTTTGTCCTTTCAGTCAAAATGGAGGAAAGACGGCTGCACAGAAATATGATGCCTCACAAAATCTGGGTAATTTGTGGGGAAACATTGCTCCAGCTGAGGTACCTGACTCATACTTTCATGCCAATTCATTCTTTGAATATTAATGAACAGTAAACCATGTGGTAAACATGTTAGAGTTTGAAACAGAGCAGAGAAGTCTGGCAATGCCATGTAGCCCAGTTGTTAGGTGTGTGCTACCTTTATAAGGCCAGGCCCTGTTGACACACAGTGAAATAAAACATAACTTATCTATTACATTTACCATAGAGGATCTCTAGAAACAGAAAATTACGTACGCTAAAAATATAGTTGAAAGTGTAAGAAATAGAAAATAAAATTAATAAGAAATAGAACCTGAACAGATTGTTATATAAAGGATACAATTTGAGACACCCCCGCCAAACTCATTTTCAAACTGATTTTAAATTTCTTAGATCCTACAGCTCTCCTTCCCTTCAAGGAGAGCCGTAAGTGTTCAGCACCTCTCTAAATAACCCTTAGACACCACTTCTGAAAATTTAGTGTTAAAGGCTACAAGGGCTGTCATTTTTCTTTATGCCCAAGAAGCAGTAATTGCAAACTGCTTCCAGACCGGGCAGCATTGCTCTCCCTTCATTTCTGGCCATAGACACTTAGGCCCAGAGTAGCAAATTAATGTTATTCAACACACAGTCACAAGACTTGAGGCAAGGCAGGAGGCCAGAAAATGCAGGGTGAAGAAGGAAGGAACCCAACTGTGTGGTCACACTGGCTTACTAATACAGGCACAGGAATCGTGACCAGAAATGTGACAGGGGAAAAACTTTCAGTGGCAGCTTTCAGTTGATCAGACTAATGGTTACATTACAACGGTATAAAGTATTAAAATAGCAGATTGAAAAACTGGACTGTGTTCTTGTCCTCATTCCTCTGTATCTTGTCTTTCCTGCCTGTAGACTGCAGATCTTTCTGTCTTTCTTCATGTGCAGGTGTCTCAATCATCAGTACTAACCAAATAGTAAATAGTAAGTTTTACATATCTACTTTGTCTAAATTATCCCAAAGTAGCTAAATTATTCATTCAGATAATGTCCACAGATAAATTTGCATATGCTGAATATGCAATCAATAGTAAGGAAGGAGAACATGGCTCATGAAAGGTAGGAAATACATTCAAGTAGCCAACTGCACATAATAATGTGTTTGCAAAACTGCTTGTTGACATATTTTTGGGGTAACTTATACAGCAATGTGTGGGAAATTAGGTCTGTGAGAAATCTGTACACTTGCCTTTTGTGTTGGTGATAATTTTGTTTCAAGACACTAAAAAAGTTGCATTTTGTTTTGGCAAATCCATGTCATCTGTTTGTGTCATTTCTTATTCCTCATAGCAACAGAGAATAAGCTCAAGTGCTTCCGAGGTGCCACAACATAGCATCTCATTAACCTTCTCACTTTTTATTGTTGGTAGGCAGTAATTGCTCCCTGCCCTATCAATTACAAAGGAAGGAAAAAGTCCATTAGATGGACAAATTCACACAATTAAATGTACAGTATTACAGACACAGCAGCCACACTTCTGTCATGACATTTAAAAACATATTATTACCTGCTCCCATGGGACACATATAATACCAGTGTACTAGACACAAGGAACCCCTGCTGAATTTTACTTTTTTTTCCTTTTGCAGATATGCATGCTTCTTATAAATGAAAGGGAAAAAAAACCACCCAGGATTCAACTTCTGTTTGTTGCATAATATTCTCTAATGGCTACCTATGGCAGAAAAAACATCTATTTACTCATTTCTAGCCAAAATATTCCCTGTTGCATACAGTTGAATGTTGGAAGTGGATGCTGCACTAAGCTTTTCACGGCAAACCTACTAACCCACCATGGTCCAGCGCAAGCCTCGACAGGAAAGCAGCAGCTTAGTGGAGCTGAGGCTGGCGGCTGACTGCAGCGCATCCCTCCTCACCTCTGCTCTGGGATGGCTGGCAGGACCTGCTCACTGCCACTCAGCCCCTCGTGGCGTTAGGACTGAGCAGTAACCAGCAGCTATGACTCACCTTTCTTCAAAACAACCTAACAGATTTTGCATTTCCTCACACCAAAATGGTTCCAGAAGTTTCCAACACTCTGTATTTCAGACATTAATTTTCCAGAAAAAGATCTGAATGAGCAGCAGGTTAGGACACAACACCAGGCTCTCGGCTAGGCTTACTGTGGTATAAATATGACCAAAATTAATGCCTGATTTTCAAACAGTCCATGTATTCAAAAGTATATCAAAAGTATTCTGTAAGACAAATAGGTCGATATTTGAATTATTGCCCAAAGGTCTCTATTCTTTGATTTACTTCTGTTTTGGTTTTAATGTTGTTCTAACCTTAATAAAAGTATTTTGAAATGTCAATAACAGTTTTAAAATTGTACTGTCTTTTTTCATATGGCTCCATCTAGCATCTCAGGTACTTTTTTTTTAATTCAAGCATGTAGCATTAGATATCCAAGCTTGACACCATAGTCACTTGATTTTACATACATATTTATATAGATTTACAGATCACCAAGCTAAATAATTCTAATCAACAACAGTCTGTTGCCAAATTCAGAATCCAAAACCATCTTCAATCAGGTTATCTTGGAAAGTATCATACGTAAAATGGAAAGATAAGCCAACAGTGCAGAGATTCTGGCTGAATATGTCTTCATTGCATCTTCATTCTCCAGCCTCAGCACTGCTCCACAAATCCCAGAGCGAACTGTCACACAAGACATATTCTTGATTCCTGTTTTCACTTGCTGATAAAATGTAGAAAACCTTTCGCATTCCTACCCAAGAGCTCAGCTCCTCTCCAGCTCCACACTCTGGAGCACACATCCCACAGGAATTGAACAATGGTGCAAGTGTACGCACAGCAGCAGGCTCTGAAAAGGTAAGTACACGTAACTCTGCAACATGATGTGTAAGAGAAGGCTTGCTGCTGCACGTGCTAGTGAGTCAGGAGATAAGAAAAAGACATAGGAAAAGAAAGATAAAGAGCATCCTACCCCGATATGAGGCAGCTCTGCAGACCCACAAAAATCCACCAAACACAACAGGCATTAATGCTTGTTGAACTTACAATGTATGAACAGGTACCTGCAAGTAGGTTTTGGTTCAGATTGGATTCATATTCAAAGCACCTTCTAACAAATGGTTTGGGTTCTGTCTTGTTTAGGGAGACAGGAGATATTTTTCTGAACTTGTCAGATGGAATTCAGCTAAACCCCTTGAGAGATATGTGCAGATGCAAAAAGCAAAAGGGCATATTCTCAGACAAGAAATTGAACTGACTCAAGTTTTGTCCTAAGAGCTTAAGCAATTGTTATTACTATTTTGGAAAAAAAAAAAAAAGGTCATTTCAAGCTTAGTAACAAGATTCCTAATGAAATATTTTATTTCTCCTTTAAAATCCATCAATTCCCTCAAAAATACCCTGTAGTAACTACAAGGACGTAATAAGGTAGCCTTGCTAAATCAATGAATCACAGTAGTTCAATCTTTTGTTATGGATGTAGTATGCTCTTATCATTACAAATTCATTTGGTCAGAAAATACAGTTGAAATGGGCTTATAGATTAGATCTACGCAAAATCATATTCAATAGGAATTACTCTTCTCTAGTGGGGTGCTAATTCAGTTCAGTATTAGACTTTGGCTAACACTATGAGGATTAATATCTGATCTTCTGTGTATCTGAATCTGTGCTGAACTCCAACCTTATCTCAGAACCTCTGACTGCAAGTATAAATTAATTTTTGTACTGTATCATCTTGTACAAGACTTGCTCCTCCTATACAGCAGCTGTGCACACGCCTAATGGTAGAAACATAGCACCTCACATCCTCAGAACATCCAAGGATTAAACAGGCAAAGAAAATAGCTTGAGAGTGTTGACAGTACCAAAATGGGAATCTAAGGAATAAAAGGAGCTCCTCAATTAATTGTTCACCATGGCAATTTTAGTGTAGAGCCTAACACAGACAAAAAACCTGGACAGCACACTACATTCATTTCCCAGTTGCAGAAATACCTGTTCTAAACATTTCTGTAGTGATTCCCACGAAATGATTCACAGTATGCAGTAAATTAAACCTCCATTGCTTGACTATGCTGAGATGACTAAGGTGTACAGTAAAGCTAGTGATTTCAGATTTATTAAGCACTGAAATACTTTACTGCCTCTCCATTAGATCCATATTTCTTTTTTTATTTCTACTTGGCATATTTTAGTTGGATTAACTTATGTCTAGCACTACACTTTTTAAGGAGTCTCAGTTCTCACAAAAACAGTCTTGAACATCTCTCACACTTAGAGAGATAAAGTTGCAATGAAAACTCTGATTTTGAATCAGGGATTCAAATTTGGCCATAGGACATAGACGTTGTCCTTATTTTTTAAAATTTGCCCCTTGATGTCATCAGAAAAGGACCAAGTAGCTGGCAGACACAGACCTGAGGAATTTCTCTGGGACAAGGAGACTTTCCCCAAGTAATCTGGTATCAAGTCTACCATACAAAGACCACCTCCAGACTCCATTCATTTTAGGCTGATACGTGACCTAAACATGGCTCTCGTCAGAAGTCATGAAGTGGAGCTGTTGGAGACCTGTTCTCACATTTCTTACCGTATCTCCCCTGTAATAAACAAGACAACTCATTTTGCTCTGCTTTCCTAGGTTTTAGTTCTGGAGCAACCTGGAGGGATAGCACAGAAGCAGGGCCAGTCTCTTAGGCAATGCAGCTTTCAGGTTGCTTGCCATTTGCAGACAGATCCACATTTATTGACAATAAAGTGAATTAGAGAGAGAGGAAACAAGGCACGTATGAGTCAGAAAATGGGTCATACATGAAAACAGCTCGAAGCTATTAATACCTAATGCTGCCACTTAATAAGTAATAAAGAAGCTGGTGCTAGCCATACAGCAACATTTTAGATCTTCTTGAAAAGGCAGTCTTGGCCTAGGTAATTTTCTTAAATGCTTTTGAAAAAAAAAGGGGTACAGACAGCATTTAATGTTTGCTTATACTGATTTTTGTACTGAAACACATCTCTCCCTCTGAAGAGTAAGATCTTCAGTGCTTTGCTGAAATGAAACCAGCAAAATCCTTCATATTCAGTAAGGAACAGGATGAACTGAGCATCATATCTCAGAGTTCATGTCAAAGCAGATTAGAGAACATGAAAAACTATTGCATTAACTCATTGCTTCTGTGCAGCCATCCCTTATCTACCTATGAAATAAGTAAATGAAAGGTAACTGAACATACAATTCCATGTAAGGACTGAAGTGGAAATATATTTATGCTGTATTTTTTCCGAGAAAAATGCTGGGTATGTGTGTTTAACAAGCCTGTAAACCATTTTTGTTCCATTTCAGATACTGTGTTTAGTAATACCATTGTTAGTTTCCAAAATCATACTCACTGACTGAGCACCTACTCAATATTTTGAATGTTTTTAACCTTGCTCATATGTAGCCTCATGTCTTCTTTCTTATTCAAGCCTGCTCTGAAAACAGTCTTGTCAATTTTCCACATGTGATTTTCAATAGCACTCTTCATTATAACATTTGGGCACCTCACAGACACCAATGAATGTTTATTCATAGGGGTCCTGTGTGGTAAAGTGGTAGTATCATCACTTCACATGTTAGCACATTAGGCAGAGAGAGAAAAAGATACATGCACACAAATCTAGTTCTGGCATGTTTCAGCTTTGGGAAGGCTGATGTTACAATCTTACTGATGTAACTTCATTATATTTTCTCTATGCACATGAGAAATACCAAGGCTTTAAAGAAATTAAACAATTAACACCCAAAACAGGACCTCATTGAGTCCTTCTGAGTGGCAGCAGGTGTTTCAGGAGTGATGGAAGCTCATATCTACAGCACCGATCTCTGCCACTTGGGCTACTGAACGAACCAACAGCCAGGCTAATCAACTACCTTCTGGGTAAATCTGTAATAGACAGGGGAATAAAACGCAACAGTTGCACATATGTGTTGGAAGATTGTTCTACACAGGCCTAGCTCCATATTCCCTGTTTCTCCCTGTCAGCCTTTTTATTGCCCCATGCTCTGCAACGTGCATTTGCTCTGTTTCGGTCCTGTTTATAGCCCCCGTCCCCAGTCCAAGTCTCAGTCCCTGAGTACCTTTAAATTGCACTCTTTATCTCCAGCTCAGTCTTCTTCTGGAGTTTCTCCTTCAACTTCACTTTTCTGGTCCACCCCAAACTCTTCCACGTCCTTATACGATATCTACTTTCTCCTACTAGAGCACTCCCTCTTTTCTTCATCCATGTTCACAACAGCTTGCTACAGCACCTCACCAGAGATTCAAAGTTTCTACCTTACCAGACCCACCAGATTTCTTTACTGGCCCCATTCTGTTCTTCAGCAAGACGACCTTTATTTACTCCTCGTCCCATCTTCTTATCCTGCAAGCTTAGTTTTTTACTGCATTTTGCTGGTGTGACTTTTGCCAAACTCTTTAGAACTAACACAGATGAAGCAAAAAGATGCTAAAAGCAGAAGAGAGACCATTTTTCTTCTTCCCAGTGTACTGAAGTATGGCCTGCACAGACAAACTATAAGGTGGGTGGAAAATGACTGGGCTGCTAGTCTCAACAGGTTTTTTTCAGCAGTTCAAATTTGGCCAGGTACTAGTAGCATTCCTGTGCAATCAATACTGAGGTGAATATCTCATTAACAGGGACGAAGGGAGAAATTGCACCCCTAGCAAGCTAATGACCGATACCAAACTGAGGGGGGAGGAGGCATGCAGAGTGGTGGATATGCTGCAAAGCAAAGCTGCCAATCAGAGGAACCTCAACAGGCTGGAGAAATGGCCCAACAGGAATCTCTTGAAGTTCAACACTGGAAAATGCAGAGCCATGCACCTGGGATGGAATAACCCCCTGCAGAAATACAGAAGGGGCTGGAAAGCAGCTCTGCAGAGAATGGCCTGCGGGTGCAGGTGGACAAGTTGAACAAGAGTCAGCAGTGTGCCGTGGCAGCAAGGAAAGCCAAACACATCCTGGGCTGTACTAACATAAATGTAGACAGGAGGCTGAGAGCAGAGCTTGTTCCCCTTTCCTTGGCACTTGCAAGACTGCTTCCAGTTTGGGGCTTCCAAGCTCAAGACAGTCTTTGACAAACTGGAGCAAGTCCAGTGGACAGCCATCAAGATGAGGAGGGAGCTGGAACAAATGACATATGAGGAGATGCTGCGAGAACTGAATTTGTTTAGTCTTCAGAAGAGAAGGCTAAGGCAGAATTTTATTGCTGTCTTCAACTGTATAATGGGAGATTTTAAAGGAGACAGAGCCAGACTCTTCTTGGAGGCACACAGTGAAAGGATGAGAGACATCTGACACAACTTTGAGCAAAGAATATTGTGATTATACATTAGGAAAAAGTTTTTCACAGCGAGAGTGGTTCAGCACTGTAACAGATGGTCCTGTGTGGATGTGGAGTCTCCATTCCTGGATATCTACAAAACTCAACAGGATAAGGGCCTGATCAACCTGACCTAACTTTGAAGTTAGTCCTGCTTTGAGCAGATGTTGACCAGGTAATCTCCAGAGGTCCCTTCAAACTTATATTACTCTGTGATTCTCACCTCTCAGTAACTTGTCTCAGCCCACAGTAATAATTGCAGAGAAAGTCCTGTTCAAAAGCCATGCAGCTGTGCGATGAAGCAACCTCGCACGTTTTGTCAGAGAAGGGTGCTTTTACAATCAAGTCAATATATAATCACTGAGAGAGGATGGAGCATGCATGGCAGATGGAATTTCATATAATTTAGCTATCAAACACAAACAAATTCCCACTGTGAATAGTGAGATGCTTCAAGAGTTTGTAGCTCAAATTTGAGTAGGTTTTCTGGGGAAAATCAAACAAAAATAATGCTGATTTGACAGCATCCCCATACTACCAAATATCAGAGCTATAGCTACAATACAAAGGTGTCTAGGCTGGCCAATGAAAAGGTTTTGGGGTTTTTCTGCATGAGTATAGCAAAATTTTCTTTTCCTTTCGTGATACTTAGAAACTTGAGCCAAGTTTTGGGGTTCTTCTGCATGACTATAGCAAAATTTTCTTTTCCCTTCATGATACTTAGAAACTTGAGCCATTTTTTGTCAAAATGCTAAAAAAAAAAAATTACCTGAAACAATCATCTAACACTGAAAATGTGAGCCAAAGCTGGACAACATAAGTAACCAAAGAAGAGCAGAGAACTTAGGCAGACTTAATAACAAGCAGTGTTACTAGAACTGTCTATAAATAAAGTGGAGTTTTACGCCAGGGTGTTTAAAAATTTCTCTGCAGAATCAGATTTATTTCCACTTTGTTTGGGTTTTTTATTGTTTGGATCAAGAAGAAATAGTAATAGCAACCACTTATCAATGTGCAACCTGCTTTAGCAATGTTTGACTTCTTAAACTGCAATATGCCTGACAGATACCCTTAATACATGCCTCTTACAATTGTACTGGTTCTGATATTGTTGCCATTAAAACTTTCAGCTATGTTATTTTATATGGGTTTCTATCTCACCACCTTTCTCCATGAACCTAATGAGAATGCTCTCAGCC
>NW_008824807.1:1555074-1574314 GCF_000699105.1 Pygoscelis adeliae | reverse complement strand
TGCTGAACCACCATCTCCAGGATTTGCATGCTTTCTGTCTTATTGATACCCTTGCAGATGAAAATTAGGATTATATTTCTCATAGCATGGCAAGACAAAGCTACAAATATTTTTCAACCTATACGTTCTAAATAATCCAAACCATGCAAAACTATTGGAAGGTAATAAATGTGCTATGGTGGCTCATATGTTGGCAAAATACACGTTTTTCCTTGCTCGTGTTTATCAATTTGGCTGAAGGAGTATCATTTTACTGCAGAATGGAAGCAAACAAAGTTGTTCTTTGACATATTAGCTCCCCAAAGATATCTAGATTTGGCGCACACTCTCAGCCATAGTATTGTTTGCCACCGCTACAGTTTCCTGGATACAAGGATTCTGTGATATGTAATTTGAAACAGGGATCTTACTGTCAAGTTCAAGTTGTAACTAATAACCAAAGCAGGGAACACTTATTTGAATTAATTTTCTTTAGACACCAGCTGATACAAGTTACTGAATAATAACTATATACCGCTTGATGAAGATAGCTCAGCAAAACAAATGTTTTAAAAATGCTTACTAGCTTTGTAAACTGAAAACACAGATGACAAGGTATTATGTGACATTTTATTTTTGCCAAAGATCAGATTTTATAGTACTTGTCTTCAACAGTAAAATTAAATGACGATTTTTAGAGTTAGCACCTTTTAAGCTTCCATCTGTTTACAGATCAACTTGAAGAGGAAAAAAAAAGTTTCTAAAAAATTGAATATTTTTCATGAATTTATGAATGAATAGATCTTGTCTCACAAACCTGAATTACATTTAAAGTGAAAAAAAATAAAAGAAAAAGGGAAATAGAAAGAAAGCAGTAGGTATGAGATATTCCAATTTTAACAGGGCTACACATAAAAACAGCAGTGGAGGCTATCTGGAAAGCATATTATGAGTTTCCCAGTCTTGTGAGTTAAGATTTGGGGCCTAAATTTTATGCCACATCTTCTGCAGCTGCTGCTTTCTGCACAGCATCTTCCTAACTATTTTTATTTAGCATGAGCTGAGACTTTTCCTGTGTTGCAGTAAATTTCCTTTCCCCTTTCTTCCTAGCTTTGACGCCCCCTTTGTAGGATCCTAGAAAGTTTTCCATAGTCATGTCTTAGCAGCACAAATCAGTACTGAAGTAGGTTGTAGTGATCAAAGCAGTGTTTCTGCATGCTAGCAAGTAATAAAATAAGAGGGAGGGAAGACTGGACGTTGTAATTGAATTGGACATTTGCACCACAGATTGATGAGACACTGAAAAAATCTTCAAATGACAAATACAGTTTTTCCCTAGAAAATCAGATAAAAGCAGTTTCCCTATTTGGATACGATGATCAAGACAGAAAAATACACTGCTTACTCGCATAGTTTATGAATGGGAAGTGGAATGCATGGGCATTAAATGCAGCCCAGTGCTGCCTAGACGCTCACTGGTGTGTCATCCTCAAAGGGAGAGGAAGGCTCTCCACTGTGGCGTTCAACAGTTACTCTACACAGATGCTGC
This sequence comes from Pygoscelis adeliae, assembly GCF_000699105.1. NCBI lineage: Eukaryota > Metazoa > Chordata > Aves > Sphenisciformes > Spheniscidae > Pygoscelis > Pygoscelis adeliae. The sequence continues at coordinate 1,572,786 of NW_008824807.1, read as the reverse complement.
TTCCTGGGTCCTGCGGAGGTAAGTTTTGACAGTTGGCAGTGTTGTGAGAGAGCAGCACGTGGAAACAGAATGTGACATATTCCACCCATGTTGTCTGATTCAAGATGAACTGCACTCTTGAACAGTCATTGTAGACTGAAATTCCACCCACTGGATGTGAAGTGGTTACATGCACAGCTGTTCACGGTTAGTCACCAACTGCTTGTTTAAGAAGCCTTCTTAGTTACTTCTGACTTTCAACCTTTACTGTTATTTTTTACTTTTGCTAATGGCTTCCATGCAGTGAAGAAAAGGGACACACACTGGCAGTAGTATCATTAGTTAAGACTGTCACTGCAATGGTTGGAAGTGACAGTCCATAACAGTCACTGAAACTGTTATGTACATCTATCAAACAGGATTTATGTTTAGGACAGTCATATTTAAGCTCCTTGTTTTCTGAGGACCATATTTTCTTTTTCTAGTAAAAGGTTAAAATAAAATGCCCTGATCACTCCTGAATCCAATATTGTTATCAGTATCTTGTCAAGGAAGAAGATTATCCTGCAGATTTATGATCTTCTTGTCTCTAACAGCTATCACTGTAAGTATGTGGTAGGTTAAATCTGGCAAGCAGTATCTCACGCGTTCATAGTCTTGCACCAGAAGAAGGAATATCTTGAGTCAGATGATGTAAGAACCCTCCCAGCAGCTGGAATCTGAGCTTGGCAGAAAAGCAGAAGTGCCTTGCCTTGCCCAGTGTCACATTGATCAGGGTTCCTAATGAGCTGTGGTAAACGATGACCTGTTGCAGTTCACTGGAAGGGCCACCCAAATACATAGGGATAGTGCACAACCTCAGATGTGACTTCTCTCTGTACAGCCAATTTTCCAAACAGCCCCCGTAATGAATGCAATGAAAGCAACACTTTAAACGAGAATGTTGAAGGACAGCATCTCCGCTCTAATCTCAGTTCTGATGCCTGAATAGATAACAGAAAACTCCCTGCAGACAGACCAGGGAGTCCATGATTAGTTTCAGTGTTTCATTGTCAACAATATCAAATTATCAAAATCTCTATTTTTTAGAAGTGGATGGACTTCACTTGCAGGGCTCTTCTCCTCTGTGTTTGTTTGGAGCTATGCCTTAGCTCTAGTCAGCCCTTCTTGCTGGTTTAATAAAAAAATGCTGGCATTTGATGTTCACTTTGCAATTGCTGAAGGAACTGGTGCCAGCAACTAATGCTTTCCCTATCAGAGCAGATATGGCCAGCAGTGTTTGTTGTTTCAATAGCCTCAGAGCAAGAGTGATCAAGGCCAATGACACAGAGTCAATTCCCCATCTTCCTCCCAAGGGACATAGTGCAGTGTCTATCTGAACGGAGATTACAGATGTTGACCGCTTTGACTCTTTAGAAACAGGAGATGTATGGGTGGGATTCATTTCACATAACTTTCAACATCACTGGGCATTCACCTTCATTCAGTAGATATCTGTACCAAAATGAGTCACTTCAGCCATCTTTCATAGTCTAGAAAGAGAAACTCGCCCTGTTAGAGCCTAATGCACCTGGCCTATTTTAATCAGATACCTTAGAAAGGGGCAATGTGTGTGTTCACAGTGCCTCTTTCTGTGTCTCCATAGACTAAGAAGGGAGTCCACGAGAAGGTTTGATGCTGTTGTCCATGCCATATGCCATTTGAGGTGTCCTAGGTGATGACCCTCACTGACACTCATCTCCTACTCCAGAAAGGTATAGCGCACAGTAGGTCCTGTGTCATATCTGCTAGGCCCATCTGACCTTACGGCCTCTCAAATAGCACCAGATGCCTAAGGAGTGGAAAACTGAATCAAGCCCTAGGCGTCTATATTTAATCAGATGAACCCCATCCGCACGGGCTGCCTGAACAAACATGTTTTTAACCACAAGTTTTAAATCCACGGGGAAAGGACTTGGTATATGGAGCACTTCCTGAGTCTGTGGTTTACACAAAAAATACATCTGCTAAAGAAGTGAAGAAAGTGTTCTTCAGTAAGAAGAAAACTTTGGAAAGGAAGCTCTGAGAGAGCAGGCAAGATTCATGTCCCTACCTTGGCAGAAAGGAGGATAATGAGGAAGCATCACAGCTCCTTTACCCCTTTCCACTGCTGCCTGGCCTTATTCAGGGGCACAAGGAGGCACAGAACACATGTGCTCCTCAAAAATATGGCTTGGTGACTTTATGGTGCAAGCACACTTGCAGCAGGATCCACATCAGCACATTCCCTAAGAACTGCAGAGACAGCAAAGCTGGTATGTACAAGTCCCTCATAATTGTAATGTGTGAGTATCTCAGAACATTTAACAGGTTTATCTTTACAACACTTCCATGAGATAGGATAACTCCATGTTTTCCTGTCTCCTTCATTACAGTCATCTATTGCTGTAAAATTGTCAGGGATATCAGCACAAGCTCTGAAAACAGGAACACTCCGAGTGTTCAAGAAACTGCCTGAACACGTGAACTGCGTTCGAGAGGGGACCTTAGAACAGATTGATGCTTTAGAAAAAAAAAAACAACAACAACAAAAAAACCAAACAAAACACTACATTACACAGTACTCCTTCATGTTAAGGAATACCTCATACCGCATTAAAACAAAAAAGTCTTTGAATTTTGCATTCATTGTAACATTCTTTTAATTTTAGAATTTGGAAAAATCCACTTTGTTTAGAACTCAGCATGAAGAGCTAGAAAGATTCATAATGAATCAGACAAGGTAAAAAAATACATATTAGGTTAAGTAACTATTTTTCAGACTGATGGATTTATGAATTACAGCAGAAGAGGGATCGATCTACATTTGTAATCATTCTCAAATTTAGCAAGCATTAAAAATTAAAGCTGTGATCATATTGATTGGAACAACAGGTTTAAAACGATTCAGAGTCAATTTCAGTATGATAATTGGGACTAAAGCTAAATAAATTCTTTATTATATTAATCTAAACCTAGAGCCTGAGGTACTAGAAGATACTCACAAACTAGCCACTATAAGTAAGGGAGAAATTAATGATTTTTCATCTGTATTTCTGTTTGTACACTGATTTGCCCTGCCTCTGTCACTCACTACAAACTGACAGACAACTCCCTTGTCAGGTAGCTGGGAGGTGCAGTCCTTTTTTACACGGTTTTTGGCCAAATTTGGAAGCAGCACCAAACACAGGTTACAGAGAACCTGAAATACAGGCACGATTTTACTTCAGATCTGAGAAGTGCAAACTCAGTGGGATGACACAGGAACATCGCACACTGGCAGAACAAAAAGGATTCATCTTTGCTGTTGTCTGTAGGAATTTACTGAGGTAAATTAGCTACTGAAAGGCTGCTTGTTGTTTCCCTGAATGAACAAAAACCTGCCGAAAAGCACAAGGAAATAACCAGAAATAACCAGAACTCAAATTTAATAGTTAAGAACAAAAGAAATCTTTCAATTAATTACTGTAATATCCATGAATACAAGATTTCCTGTAATAATAATCAACTACTAATCAGCATTTAATTAAAAAAACTACTATAAAAATGATTGAGAAAATAAAATATAAGTGAGATTTGAAGAGAATTACAAACATAGCCAGTGCTATGTTTTCTCCCTTTTACTGGCAGATACAGACATTGTAAGATAAGGGAAAGGTATTTTAGTTTGGCTCCCTATAAAAACAGCCACAAGGTCAGACATAAAAGGGGTCAAGCTAAAGGCAGCACAATTTCAATTAATTAAACCCCTTCTTTTTTCTTGAATTCTGATGTTCCATGATTTAGAGACTCCAGAAAGGAGAAGATTGGTAAATGTTTTGTATTCTTTACAAAATCATTCTTTTCCTTCTGTATCAATATGTTCTGCAGCTAGATCTAGAAGCCTGTTATTATCTTGTAGTAAGAGACAAAGCCTTTTGGAAAAGGAAACACTATTTGACAGAAATAAAATATAACTTCAGAATTAATACACATGTAACTACATATGTGTCTGTAGTTAGCACGATTTTGAATACTTACTGACAAAATCAAATTGACATTAGAAGTTTTCCTTATCACATATAGTAGGTTTTGAGTCTTGTGACTGAAGATTTTTAACATTTTATCCAAGTATTAACAGAATATAATTTCAGCTCCAACCTACAATGACTGTTTATTGTCCTAGCCACGTGTATCACCAAATGCAGCATCTGCATCTCAAATCCAGAGTATAACAGGATGATGCAATGCAAATATTTTTGTCTTACAAGCCAAACAGCACAATTCTGTTACACAGAAAGGTAAATGAGAATTGCAGAGGAGTCTTTCTGGGTCTTAGGTTACTTATTATAGAAGCAGGCAGCCATATCATAAACTGATTATGATCCTTTTTAAATTTTGTTCGGGCTTTTGGTTTGAGAATTTTTGCCTTTACCAAATCTACTGGTAGGTTGTTCCAGAGACTCACCATTTTGGTAGTTAGACATCTTCCAATCTCCAACATCAATTTATTCATTGCCAGTTTACACTGCCCCATGCTCTCTTTTCTCCCATAACCCAATTGAAACCAATGAGATTAGCCAAATGAATAAAGCAAATTGGAAATTCATGCGTTACAATATTTTTTAAAGAACTTGTTCTTAAACCCCATGATTAGATATTTAAATATTTCCGAGACACTGAACACCTATTCAAATTGTTTTTAACAGACTATTGGTGATTGGATTTGTGCCAAAACACAAGAATAAAGACTTAATATTTAATGTTGTGAGGGTGATAACTCTGTAAATACAATCCTGCAAAAATGAAAAGAAAAAAAAACCCAAAGCTTTTATCAATCTAATTCCAAGAGTACTATGCCTGTTAACAAAAGATAATCATAGCAAGCACTTTGATATACATTTCTTACTACCACATAAGATGCGCTTTACAGAATTATGGCTGGAAGGGGCCATTAAATCATTTGTAGAACACTGTATGCAGATAAACCACCTGCACATCCAAGATCATAAATTCACCTAATTACTGCTGCATTAAGCCTCATCAATTGCACATGGCTAAAACACATCTTCAAGGGTGACACCCATCCTTGATGAGAAATGTCAGGAAATGGGGAATCCAGCACTGACCTTACATGTTTGCTCCAGTAGTTAAACTAAAAAAGTACATTAATTTTATTTTGAAGTGTCTCACCTCAATTCACTGTTTAAAAATAAATGGACATTATTTCCATAGTTCAACTTCTATTTCCAGGTCATTCTTGGTTTTGATTCCTCCTGAAGTAAAATACCCCGTCTATAGTACATTTTCTGCCTGTGTATTTCAACTTCACAAACTCAATACTCCACTGTTTACATATCTAAGGTCACTTACACACTTTTCACCATAGGTTTGCACTGGACATTCATGTAAAAAAAAAACCTTTAATGAAGCGCAAAGTGCAGTTTCACTCCCAAGTCACTGGTAATCATTCAAGACCTTTATGCTCTGACATGTATTCACTCTTCCTAGAGGTATTGTATTTGGTTGCACTAAAATGCATTTTGTTTGAACCAATTCAGTTAACAGATCACTGTATTGGACAGTCTGACATAACCATTATCTATCATTTCACCAGTCTTTATTCCATCTGCTCCCCAAAACTGATTAATCATTTGCGAAAAGTGCAATCATCATCCATTTTTTTGGACCAGATTCTGCTACCATATTCTTAGTCGGGCTGAGTTAGACTGTCTTTAAGAACATACAATGCTGTTCACAGTAACATGTTATATTGTGCAAGTAAGTCTGATAGAGCCTGGCCTTCAACAGGGAAAAAATAACTTGCTTTTATTTTTTTCATAGTCGTTCCATTTCTAGCAAACTCACCTGTATCTCTCAAATAAACAGATTCAGACAGAGTTTAAAAAAATATTACATCTAACTGTTCACTTTGATTCACTGAAGCCCAGTATAATAAGCTGATGCGAAACTATGCTATTAACACTGCACAAACATTAACAGTGTGGGTATTGGTGTGTATGACTATATTTTCCTGGAAGCTACAGTTCTATCAATTTCTACCACTTACTTAAAAAATTATGTAAACGTTTTCAAAACTGAAAATCAATATTTAAACCAAGGAAAATTATTTCCCCCCTTCAAAGATACTTTTATCTTTCTGTTCCAGACAAACAAAAAAACCAAACCCTTCTATTGAGGGACAAAAATACAAAAACCAAAAAAACCTTATCTTTTGAAGTGCAGCATGCCAGATTTATGGTTAATATATATCACCCTCCAATGAAAAATGCAAGTTAATATGTATGCAGCTCTTAGGATAGCTCATGAAGGTGGTTACTGACTGAAATACTGTCACTGAGTCAACTCTAACAGTTTGATTAGGAAGGATATTGTCCTTCTGAACTGCTTCCTATATAAGCTACTTCTCACACTGTAAAGGAAGCCAGAGGAGAAAAATGCTCTTACTACTAGCTAAGAGTTGAACAAACAACCACTCACACCCAGAAATGTGTGATGGTGGAAGTCTTTTTAGTATACTTCAGACAGTATTCTAATATGTTACAACAGGGACGTCGCTTGCCATTCTTTAATCACTTGTGATTTCATGTTTTCCCAGGAAGCATTTATAATCATTATCCAATTTGTTTCTCATTTATGTACAGTTTTCAAAATTTACAGCTTACAGTCACAGTGAGCTGTGAATTACAGTTTTGTTTTATTCAACACTATTTTTTATGGTCTAGATATCGTGGATGATTCAATTAAATCACATGGTCCTTTACACAAAAAGAAAAGATTAGGGCATACAGATTTCCACATTCTAATTTTCTCAGTTCATCCGCTTAAAGAAGAAAGAAAAATTATCTGTAGCATTTACCTGTAGAAGGCTGGAGGAGCAGCTTCCCTCATCCCAAAGCTGCCCTGTTCGTTTTCAAGGTAATAGGGTACCTGTTGGCTGTGATGATGGATGAAGGGTGACAGCTGGGGCGCCGTTTGCAAGAACACCACTGGGCTTGGTGGGACATTGTTCAGTGAGTGAAATCCTGCCAGACTGCTGGACCCAAAAGATTCAGAAGTAGGGGCATAACTGAGAGTAGTAGAGCCGTACACTGGAGCCGTAGTACCAAAATCGTAAGTGGCACCTTCTGGGTAGTTAAAAACTCCTGTCTTGTTGCTCTCCACGTACATGTCGCTGAGCGATCTTTCCAGGGGAATCTTCAGCTGAGGTCTGCTCAGCGTCTCCAGTTCAGTGCCTTGAATCTGGTGCAGCAGGGTAACTCCAGAGGTTTTGGTGTGAAGGGTCATGGTCAGTGCTAATGGCAGTGAGCAAGGAACATATCTGCTTTTACTGTCAACAGCGAGATCGGCAGCTGGCAGTCCACCTAAAAAAAATACCAGAACCTATTCTGAGGCTCAGCAGAAATCATAATAAAGCAGCACTACACAGGTATTCCTCTAATCTCCGCAAGAAGGAGGATACAAACAAATGCAGAGTGAGCACTGAAAACGCACATTCTCTCCCTCTCCCTCTCTCTAACTTTTAGGAACTCCTCGTCTACGCTAATATGCTTTACAAGGTGCTGGCCGCGAGCCAGGAACTCTTGCCTTGTGCCGATGTCAGTTTAAACATCACTTCAGAAACAATTAGTTTTGGAGTTATACCAAATAATTGTCCCTCTAAATGTTACTTCATTCTTACTAGTTATTTAATTTTTCACTTCAGGGTAGCCAGCGCTCTGCAGCAACTAACGGGAAAGAACACTTAAATCCAACCAGGAAGAGTAGTCCAGTGGTCAGGCAGATTACTGCCTTTTATTTCCTCAGCAGGCTCCAATCTATCTGTGCTTATCTCTCCTCCTGTTTGATTCATTTTCATGTTTGCTAGAAATATGTAATGTGTACATTGTAATGACCCTGGGTAGGACTATGCTGTAACTGAGATAGGGCAAAGCAGAATGTGTGTGTGCAAGCGCGTGCGTCTGTGTGCGTCTGTGTGTGTGTGTGTGTGTCACGAGCCTCAGTCAATAAAACTAGCTAACAAAATTAAAGGGTGTATGATATCAATGTAGAAGAAAAGGTTTATAATATACTTTCATCAGTAATAGCAACTTGAAGTTACTAGAGTGTAATAGTAACATTAAAAAGTGAGGAAAAGCTTTAGATTATCCTAGAAATTTCTGTCTGCTTCTTTTTAGGCTGTAAAATGATGAAACAAAACATCATCCAGACTTCACCACAGGAAGATCCTAAAAGTTAGGAAAAAATTATTTGATTGCATGACATGTGAATTGAATACAGGAAATTCTTTTCCCTAGTCCTGTGAACAAAAGCTCAGCAAACTTGAATTTTGAAATCAGACTAGAAAATCAAGTAATCTAAAATAATCAAATGGGTTCGGCTTTAAAAGAAACTGAAATGCCTCTCAAAGTTATATTTAGAAAAAAAAAAAAAGGGAAGAGAGAGAACATAATGAAAAGGTGTGGCATGCATGCTTCATCTTGCAATCTCATTCCATATAATTTTAACTTTGCGCAAACCAGTTCTCCTGAACCAGCTAAATGAAAACCTCCAGAAACTGTTTCAAGCTCTTTAGCTTTATTGCTGTGGTCTGTGGTTCAGTCAGTGAAATAGGTCAATGCCAACCCTAAACGCATTAATATACGGGCTCCAGTTAGTACGCTTTGAATACTAGCAAAGTCTATGCTATACTTAAACAACTCCACAGTTATTCAGCTCAACCTTCAAAAAAACCAAGAAACTGAAAAACTGAATATGCAGTTCACTAATAGTGTCAAGAAAAGTTTACTGAAAATGTTTTTATTTTAGTAATAATACTATGTTTTCAGAACATCTACTAAAATAGCCGAAGTTATTTATATTTGCAAGATTATTCTGAAGCAATATACATTGGTACCTCTGCAGGCACACAGCTAAGACAGCAGCACACACATAAAAATGTACTTGATAGATTTCTTCACCCACCCAGCCACCCTCCCTACCCTGTTCAAATTTCAGATTGTAGACTTTGATCAAAGAGATAAGCTTGTTTAAATAACACTGGACTAAACATGTTCCCAGTTAAAAAAATAATAATCAGACAATCATACCCAGCAGTTCAGAAAGTCTTCGAAGAGTTATTCTGAAAATATGCCAGACAGTGTGAGAGAAAAAAAAGAGAGTGTATGCATGTTTGCATGGAGTGGGCGAATGTGCATCTGCAGAGACTCACAAAAACAGCAAGCAAGCATAGCTCTCAGCAGCCAGTCTGCTGGGCTACAGAGACTGAAATGAATGGCAGTTACGAGTTTCAGGTCAGTCACTCTTATAGATTTCATTTCGTGCTTTGGTAATACATAGAAAAAGCATTATCTCGTATTAAACTGCGTAATCTGAGAATTAAAGTGAATCTGCCTGCCATAGGAAGTACCCGCTTCTATATAGTGCTACAAAATGGGCTTTAAATTTGTATTTAAAGCATTATCCAGCATGTATGCTATGTTAGAATTACTATATTGACATGCAATAAAATGCTCCAGCATAATAGCTATGCAGAAGACGGAAGATACAAGTGTGCACATAGAGAGCTGACTTCTGAGTGCGTCCTGTGCAACCTCAGTGCTCCCTGCATGCAGTTTTTAAAAACCTCATTAATTATTTTGGGAGGGTTGTGTGTTTTCAGGGAGACAAATATTCAAAATTTCCACCGTACGCAAACAGTATTAAAACACACTTAGGGTTAAGTAAAAGGACCATCACTTTTGCTCCATACCATTTAAACTAGGGACCCTATGAGCAGCTTTCCACAAGCCACTGTGGAAAGTTACAGTCCTGCCCCCTAAAAGGGCTCAGCAATCGATAGCTGCAGTATCCCTGCAGCACACAGCCTGGTACCCATCTCGGAAGAAAAAATGTGAGTGCCACCAACAAGACCTTAGGGACTGGCTGGGAATCCCCGTGATTGCATCCTGTAATGTTTGGCTTACTTTTTCTGTGGAAGAAAAGCAACAGAGCAAGAAAGGGCAAGGGTGAGGCGGGGGGTTAGTCAAGCCAAACCCCATGAAGAAGTTGAATTTCTGATTTGTGTATACTGCAAAAAATCAATTTTTGATTCTGCATACTATATGTGGGGTTTTTAGATATAAAAAAGATATGAAAGGCAACAGATTATCAGAGGGGGTTATTCTTCTTGTCCTGCGAAGTGATGACTATCCTGCTTGCTCCAAATTAACACATGCTGCTAATATCCCCTGCTTTAGAGATAGCGTTAGATGCGTCTTCTTGTGGGCTTGCCCCCCAGAAAAATGAGACCTGTTTCTAAAACCTAGTCTTTGTGCTTAAAGGCCAGGACTTACTCCCAGTGTTCAGATTACACCCAGTGTAATCACTCTGATCTATTAGATGTCAGGTTTTACATGTTATGAGCACAATATGGAAACGTGTACAGGATATAGCAGTGATGTTTGGTACTTTTTACCAGTGGATATGAAGCCTATCCAAAAATTTGTTTTCGCTGAATTCCACTTCATGTATGCCTTTAAAAATATGCATATCTCATACAGAAGGACTTGCCTCATTCACTGTGTATTTTAAAAAAAATCACATGTAGTAACGACAGAGAGTAAATAAAAACATGAATTGGCTGCAGCTTCTTCATTTGCAGTGCTAGACAGAAGTGTTCAAAAAATACCTAGTCAATGGGAAATTTACCTTTTCAGAGTTGGTAATTTCTCCACTAATGTGTATTCAACTGCAACCAAGCTGCCCTATGTATTTCTCTCACCTTAATGAAGGCCTAATATTGTTTGGAGTTACCGAGCACATGCTACAGGAGAAAGTCATCTATCCCAGTCTTCCTCAGACACCCATAAAAAATAGAGGGAAACTGGTTCTACAAAATCTGAAGATTTGCTAAATTTATATCAGGTATAGATTGGTTTTTTTGCTATATTTCTGAAGTTTGGGAATATACAAATAAAATTAATGCTGGCTTTGATCCATCCAGGTTTATGCATACACGGTATATATGCATATGTTAAAATAGGGAAGAAACAGGAAGGAAAGACAGAACAGCAATTAACGAATACTGAAGAAACAGGAGGGGACAGTCCACTGTGACTGAGGAGCACTACAGACGTTAGCAAGGAAGGTCAAAGAAGAAATTGCTCCTTCATACACAATGATTTTTAGTGCGACTCAGTCAAGAGATGAGTTTTTGAAACAGTGAGGATTCAGACATGATCCTTCTCATGGAAATGAGAAATGAATTGATTAAATGAATGGAAGTGACTGATTAAATCCTGTGTTCCCCCTTTTAAAATGTCAACCTTTCTATTTTCCTTTTCTAGATATGCCAGAGTTCCAGTGCCCAAGTCAGATTTTCCAGAGTGAGGAATTTACTCTAAATTACACTAATAAAATACCAAATGTACTAACATTAAAACTAAATCACATTTTTGTGGCTCTGTGCTTAAATTAGCATAATTTACAGATGAAGAATATTTAGATATGTTTATAAAGGCAAATTCTGCTCATTTCGATTCACTGATGAAGAGTTTGCTTCTAGTTTTTACAATTCTGTCTTTTTTTTTCTTTTTTTTTTTTTTTTTTGACAAACGACTAGAGTGATCAGATAAAGCTAGCAGAGTCAAGCATAGTGCAGTTTGGCTCAACTGGACCATCCGTCCAACACCCTTACCAGCTACAAAGAGGAGGGTACTGAATCAAATTTAGGATTCTTATCATAACAGACAACATGAACATATTTTCACTTCAAAACTGGAACATGGCTTAAAAAAAATAGAAGTAGCCTCCTTCCACCGATTGCAAGTAATGTGGCACCAGCAAAATATACTCAGAAACAGAAAAAGGAAAAGGATAGATAAGAAAAATTATAGAAAATACTACTCTAACTTATCTAACTAACCAAAAGAAGGTTTGGTGATTTCCAGTGCCATCAACAATTCTCTATTAAATAAAAGTTCTGAAAGCCAGTCAGGGAATGGTAACAAAATAAGTTCAGTTTATAGGGTGAAAAAAAAGAAAAAGAAAAGGAAGAAGAAAGAGCATGAACAGATTCTTGATTCCGGACAAGATAAAATAGCAGTTTGAGGGAAAAGGAGATGAAAGTAAAAACACTACAAAGACTATTCAAATTATAGGAATCTTTAAAGATAGGAAAACACCGAATCCTATAATAGGCTTTTTTCAGCAGTAGTTTTAGTAAGTATTCCAACAAGAAATGGTGAACTCAGAACTTAGAACATATACTATAAATTTTCCATAAACCTGAGGACAGTGGGAGACCATAAACTTCGTCGCTTTGGTTCTACAGCTATAAAGATAGAAGCTTTTTTTAGCTGCTGCAATTAAAGAAGAATCTATTGCACATAACAGGAGGAACATTATGTTTTTCCAAGATTCCACTGTAACGTTACAGAGAAGTTATGTTGTGTTTAGTCCAGTGAGGAAACTCCTCAAGATAGACAGCTGGAGAACAGCACCATCTACCCCACTGCTTTATAAGTCTTCTGGGGAAAAAAAAAAAAAAAAAAAAAAAAAAATTGAAGCCCTTGATACCACTAGGCAAAGCAAGAGGCATGCTTAAAAATTCCTCAGTCTCTTTAGTACAGATATGTGCTTCACCCTGTTATTGGGAGTTTTTAACATTTAAAGTTTTATAAGTTGATACAAAGATGTATACCTTTTCTTTTCACCTACCCCCAAATAACTTACCAAAACCAGCCATGGCACAAAAAGGCTGGACCCAAGATTTTTAATTCTAAATTTATGTTTTAGGTTGGTTTTACTGTTAAAAAGGGAGCTTCTGCTTTCACATGTCAAATGTAAGTAGAGAATTTGAGAACATTTGCTCAAAATAGTTCTTATTCCAAACAGGGAACTGCGGAATACAATTATTCCACACATATGTTTATTAATTTACAACATTTAAATATACCTTCAGTTTTACCCATACTTTGTGTGAAAAGATCTATTACATACTTTCAAATTACCTGTGTAATCAAGAGAAAAATTAGGCTGGGATGTCAGCATAGCATTTTGGTAAAGTATTCTAATGCTTTAAATTTTAAGACTGTTTACAGCTATTTATACTATCAGATTTTAGCCATTCAGGTGGAAATTTTACATGTCAGTGATGAGCTCAGAGAGAATAGTTTGGAAGTATTTGAGCCAACTGGAAAGAAATCTTTTGCTTTCCCGTCCTTAAAGATTTCTAGAAACCCTTTTTTGAAATGAGAAACCCTTTTTGCTGTAGCAAATGAAGGTTTTGGAGCAGGAACTTTGAATCTGGCAGGGAGCTAAAACTGTGTGTCACAAAACTGCCTTTTGCTATTCCTCTGAAACTCCATCCACACTTGGCTAATTTTTCAACCCTTGAAAAATTGCAAGTTTTTAAGTGTTAAGATTTCTAAAAGCTCTTCCTCTCCTGACTGAACCTGCTCTCTTCGCTCTCAGATCCTACTCCTGACTAGACTGGGCACGAAACTTCCCAGAAGAGTGAATGACATGCTACCGTCCAGACTGGTATACATACAGAAAGTTTTCCCCTTTCATCACTCTTCTGGAGCAGAGTAAGAGTCTGGGCTTAAATGCAGGTTATTGTGTCAGTTATAATACTGAATTTCAGTACCCAGATGTACAGACTGAATTTCCTGACACCAAAATGGGGCACCATCTGCCTTTTCAATTCAGCATTAGAAAACAACATGTAGAAACGTACTCTTTCCTGAAGGAGTAGAAGACATGCTGTAATATAACTAGCTTGTGCATTTCTTCAGTTTTTTATACCTAAGAAAGATGGGAGAGGATAAGACTAAATAATTGTGCCCAACTCATACAGAATAAATGACTTACTACATACATAAAATGGGCCAAAATACCTGAGTAATCTGGACAAACTCAAAAGATATTAGCAAATACTGATGTTTCAAAGAGTTAGCAGATGTTTTCAGAGAGGCAGAAAAACAGAAGAAAAAAGGCATTTCTCTGCTTTCCTACAGAAAATGTTAACCACTTGTGAACAAAGATGTTCACTGGCAGAAAAGCAACAATACTGTGATTTAACATTAAGCAACGTTCCCCACTTAAGCACAAACACATCTTAACAGATCATTTCTCATGGATCTAGCTTCATCTAAAAACAAGAATGAGCTCTGAAATGCAAAACTGGAGCTTAGTATCCCATGTTCATATTCATTTGTTCTGTTTATATCAAAGACAAATTGAATGGAGTGGCTGATCACCATGAGTTAGCGTTCTGAAACAGCCTAACAAGAAAACTTTGAAAGTCTTCAGAAGAAAGACAGCTTTGTACCTATTGAGATTGGCTTAAGGGTGAGGCATCTTCAAAATGATCAGATATTACCATGTCTGGGCTCCCAAAAATAGTCAGAAATGAGCCACGTGCGTAATCCCATTTATGTGGTGATATTAACAAAACCGACAAGTTTTGTTTATGAGATTCGAGGCATGAAAGCTGAGCACAAAATTTCAGCATTGCCCAGCTGGGTAAGACAACTGTTGTACAACTTATTTCTAGTTGCCAGAGGATAGTTTGAGGAAGCAAGTGTTGAAACAAGCTCCTTAAATCTAGGAGTAGGATATCTTGGAGGAGAGATGTGGGAATGGTGTTTGTAGAGGGAGAGATTTGTATCTGACTTAACTCTTAGGAAACCCCTAAAAAAGACCGCTTATAAAAGCAAGCCTGCTTCCCCAACCTGACAGCATAAGCTTTGCACAAGAACTGACCCTTTAGGCATGGGTTAGTGTGTGTCTTAACCAGAAGACAGCATGAAGAAGCCTCTCAGATACCATTATAAATTTGTAACTGTGATAACCTGTGTTCCACATTTGTAAATTCTTTATCCAGTTTAACCTTGAAGTACCCTGGGGTGATTTCAGGCTAACTGGCACACACCCCAGTATGCCATCCCTATAGAAGAGTAAATCTTTAAACCGATGAAGTACCATTAGTATAACACATAGTATAACACAGTTCTTCAGATCACTTCAAAGATAGATTGTACCTCTGTTGAACTACACAGACCAATTTCAACGTTAGCAATACAGGAATCTATGTGGAAAGAACATCTTCCAGATATCAGGATTAATCAAAAAAAAATCATCTTTTTGACATGGAAGAATGGCAGACCATGTGGAACATATGTAAACATTTTTCTTCCCCCTGCCTTTGCCCCCACCCCTTCCCCCAGGGTCTTCCATTGTTTCAGGAGGTTTGCTTAGTGGATGTCAGCTCCATTTGGTAATCAATCATATTTCATGATTAATTGGCCTCACTCACAGTATTATTTCTCAAGACTCATTTTCCTGCCAAATGCTTGACTGTGTGCTGAGCAACAAGAGCCTCTCAGACTTCAGGTTTAAACATGTGCATCCAAGTGCTTTTGTGCAAGTGCACCCATGAGCTTGCAAAATATGCATGATGACGTTCTCCTCAGGTAAAATCTCTTAGCTGTCTCCTCTCAAATACTGCACTATAAGACTATTTTTTTCATAACTCTTGCTGTAGTTTCAGGTTACACTGCAACTGATACCTAAAACAGGTCCAGCTCTTTTTTTTCAAAAGACACATTTGCTAACACATGAAGAACTAAAGAGAAACACAAGTGTTTGGCCATTTTATAATCTCCACACTTAAAGAAGAGGCCTCAAATTAGGTGTATCAATGTGAGACTTCCTGTTACCCTTACTGCCTTTTGGGTCTCCCAGTACAAGAGGCAAGTCCAGAGGCCCCAAGCTGGTCAGGATATATAAGGACAACCTCAGGTAGCAGGGCCTGCTCAAATTGTAGGAAAAAAGGCTTGGGGAGACCTTATTGCTATCTACAACCATCTGATCAGAGAATACAGAAAATACAGAGCCAGACTCTTCTTGGAAGTGTGCAGCGACAGTCCGAGTGGCAACAGGACACAAGTTGGACTATGGGAAATTCCGATTAGATATTAAGTATAAATTTTTACCATGAGAGTGGTCAAATACTGGAACAGGCTGTCCAGAGATGCTGGGAACTCCCTGTCCTTTGGGGATGAGACTCAACTTTGAGTTCAAGACTCAATTGTACAAGTCCCAGTTGTACAAGTCCCTGAGCAACCTGATCTAAAAATACCTTCTTTGAGCAGGGGTTTGGACTAGATGACATCTTGACATCCCTTCCAATTTATTCTATGATTCTATGCATCTAATACACAGACCTACAACAAAATACTCAGAAAATATTAATTATTTTGATGATGGTCTATTTACCCATTCTCCACAGATGCCCGATTTCAAGATCCCATTTCATGGTTTCAACCCTTCTGCTGCTCTTTCATCAAGACATCTGCCTTTTTTAATTGGTCTGCTATTTTCCCTAGATTAGATAGGAATTAAGGAAGCTCCATAGGCAAGTTCACCCTTCCCCTCAATTCATCTACTCACTGGCTTGATCAATGTATTAGAGTCTCAGTTCCCTATCATAATCTGAGTTAGGAAGGGGAAAAAAAAAAGTCTATTGGCCTCACTGTACCTTCTCAGCATTTCTGTAAACTGCTCCAGTCCTTATCCAAAATACCTTTGCTGCCCATTGCCCCAGACCTACCTGTTCTCAGTAGTCAATGGCACACTATGTTTGAACACCCACCAAGACCGAGGCAGTAAGTAGTCAGTCATCTTTTGTGGCTTCCACAAAACAAAACCAGCTGCCTCTTTTGATGGAGATGACTGTCTTCATCAAAAGACTCATTCTGAAGTGTCATTCCATGGGTCTAGTTCCCTCTGTCAACGTTTTTCCATACATACATATGATGCAGGGACATGTACAGTAAAGTGACCAGAGTCTCCAAGTCTTTAGAAGGTAGAACCTAACCCCAAACCAGAAGACAGTGTAGGATCAATCATACGGCATGACCTAGTTTCTTCACTCTATTTCTCTCTAGTAATGGTATTCAAATATACTATGTTTGGTTTTAACACTTCACACATTCACATTTCCTTCCTAGAAGCTGATCCTCCAATTGAAAGGTCCTGTGGTGAGGCTAACCCTATCACCTCAAGAAGTTATACTTATTGTGACCGTGAAGCCAAGATAACTCTTCACCCAAAAGGCTTGGAAAAGTCTTGGTGCTTCAGCATCCCGCTCTTGTCTACCAGCTACTGGTAGCATAAGTCCCTAATTTCCTGGGCATCTTCAGAGAACTGGATTTGCTTTAGTTATTCCACGAATCATTGTCAATCAATCTTCTCTGCTATTGCAAGCATGGCTACATATACCTGTGAATAACCTGCAGCCAGCACATCAAGTCCTTTTGTGTACCTTAGCTTCTCTCTATCCAATCAGAGATTATCACAGAGCCATTGGACTGTTGCCAGCGTCACACAAGGAAGGTGTGTCAATTTACCACTGGGCCTATTCTCATAAACCTCAAGTCCAAAAGAAAAGGTCCACAAGGGGTATCAGTGTTGCTATACATTTTTCTGTATTCTCTCCTTGATGTCAAGAACTGGCTTGTTATTGCTGCCACCAGTCCGGCAACAACTAGAGCCACATCCGAGTGGCTCGTTGTTGCCACTGGTCATCCATCTGGCACATACTCTAGAAAAGCACGGTCAGGCAGCAAATGTTCATTAAAAAAAAAGATCATGTCCAGCACGGAAGGTACTGGCTGCAGTCATCCTGTGCAGACCCCAAGTGAAACAGTAAATTCAACACTCTAGATA
>NW_008824807.1:1497303-1555029 GCF_000699105.1 Pygoscelis adeliae | reverse complement strand
TGAGTTAATAATTCATCAGGCCTTTGTAACTGGGAGCTGTGTCTTCTGTTCTGGTGCACTTTTTTAAATTGTCAATCACCAATTAACAAAATATTTCTTAATTTTAACAACAATTCAGCCCTCCTAGAAGAGAATTCTCAGTAACAGGTTCCCTCAGAAGATATGATTCCATTTAAGTAGCAGAAATGTACCATCTGTATTAAAAGATGCATTTTGGAACTAATGAGCAGCTTCTTCCATAACACTTGTAGTGAAGACATGCAGGACCAGGAAGATCTTGAAATGAATCCTTATACTTTCTGATACTTTTACATTTTTTATTTGAAAAAAGTGATAGGCATTGTATTAAATACATAGTCCTAAATAAGGTTGTGCTATATCTTCTACAATAATATGAATCAGTCACTGTCTTCAGTGGAACTGATCATGATGAGCTAAGTTAAAAATGAGTTTAAGTGCTTTGCTGGATCAGGGCCTAAGTCTCTGATCCTCACACACGCATCATCTCCAACCATCAGAGAAGTCCAAAATTAACAGCCACAGAGGTTATACCTCATTCTTTGGGAATAACTTGCAAGCTTTCCAAAATTCTGTTTCTGTGATATAACGAACACTCCTTACTCCAGAGAAGAAGTCCAATTTTAAAACTGACTTAACAAGCCTACAAGCATAGCCCATGGAATCTGAACCAAAAAGCAATGTGAAACACTCAGTTCTATAGTGATTGTTATTTGTACTCAGGAGCACCTAAGATCACCATCAGAAATTAGGTTCTTGTTGTGCTAAGTACAATGTATACTTAGAACAAAGAATGTTTACTTAATAGCCCAGATTTAAATATCCAGGCTTATACTAGTGACTGAAAATAGCACCCTTAAAGAAAGAGTTTCTCCATTTCTTCACAAAATTCAAATAGACCTGATAATGTATCTCCTGCTTCCATTATGAGGCTGCATTGTTTAATAAAACTGAAGTCTGTTTTCTAAACTCTAAATATAAAATCTTTTGATCAAGCTATCAAACAATTCAACAACTGCAAATACAAGAAACCTACACAGAACTAAAGAATTAGCACTAACAGCAATTGTTCAAAAAATCAGGGAGTTACAAAGTAGGCAACTGCAAAGGACACTCACAAGCTAGCCATAATGTAACTGAAGCATCAATATATGTTACAGCTGCTGAAGACTTCAGTTCTTGCCAGAACAATCATGAGCAATAACAAAATTATACAACTTCAGTGTTGTCTAACCAGCATCAAACAGAAAATAGTGTCACAATCATCTGCAGTACACTCTGTCTCAAGAAGATGAAAAACAAAACCCACCCAAAAAAAAGGAAAAGCAGGGTAGGAAAAAACTAGGCTTTGGGTTGGTGAAAGCTTTCAAAGTCACTTGTATGCTTCTGTAGAAAGACAAAAATGCATTGTCATCTGTCGAGCGGAACAAATAGGACCTTAGTGATTCAGTAACAGTTGCGCTCTCTTGGCAGATATTAGCTTGTTTAAGGCAGGGAAGATCAAAGGAAGTTACTGGATGCCAACAGGGGGGGAAAAAAAAAAAAAAGAAAAAAAGGTCAAAGTTATTTATTATTTCAGCATTCCCCTATCTTTATTTGTTCTTCCACCATTTTCATTGTTTTGTGCAACAAGATGGAGATCTTCCTGAAACAGAGCAGTCAATTTAGTGCAATGGTTCTTTTGCAATACAGGCTCTCCTATAAGTTCAGAAACCCATCAAAGCAATAGGTTTCCTATTCCTAAGGGTGTGTGAAATACAAAGCTCCACGTATTTATTTAGCACAATGGTCTACAAGCCACAGAAGTTATTATCTATTAGTAATGAATTATAAAAACAGAAAGAATGAACAGCAATCTGGCATTAGAGATGTCTAATGTAAGAATATTGATATTTGATTTGATACTATAGGAAAACCAGAGTTAATGTTAACTAGTTGCCATTTGTCCAAGGAAGTGAGGTTACAGCTGCAGAACCTTTAAAAGCTGCAAACACTGCTACCACGGACTTCTAACACCTGCGGTAAATTAATTTAAATTTAAGTAATTTTTTTTTGCCTGAAGAAATATCAAGAAATTTAAGTTCTTATTGTGTAAGTAAGGGATAGGGTTATTCCTAATAATTCCTAAATGAGATCTTGCCATAATCAAAACCTCAGCAATGCATCACTCGTGCAACATAACAGAGAGAAAGGGCAGACCTGTACTATGCAAAGACAACCGATACATAGACTCCCAAGCCATCTTTACATGTCTTAGCTCTGGAATGTGAAGAAAGACTGTTGTTAGCACAGTGCCATGCTCTGGATGATTAACCCCTGTCTCACAGATGGCATAGCGCTAATATGGTTATATTGCTTTGTATACCAAGTTACTATCTCTGTACTGTGTAATATATGAACTAATTCAGGCAGTAATATTGCACGCTTCTTTCTACCACACTTCTTCAAATAGGATAGGTATGCTTAGAAAGGCCTCTTGACAGGAAATAAAAATGCTCGGTAGTGTAGACTCTCCACTGTGTTGACTCTCCTCCCCTGAGTACTGGCATCGTTAGAGCTATATGGACTGGTGACACATTACAGCCCAGAACCAATATGGTGACATTGCGAATGGCACCAGGAAGGCTGGAGCCCCTACAAGGAGGTTAGCATGCAGAGGCCAGCGTCAGCCACCCTCATCAGAGGTGGCTGAGCAATAAAGAGGTGACAATGAAGATGCTGAAAACATCTTCCTCAGGGAAGTACTGCCTTTAGTAAGCTACAGGTAGATGAAACTCCAGGCTGCTTCTATTCTAGTGAAAATATGACATACCTGCAGACTCTCTGCAATGGTACTACTAACTGTTGCAATATTCCCCGGGATAAGTTTGGCATGTGCCAAGCGGCTCTACCCCAAACTATTCCTGAGCTTGTCTGAGACATTAAAAAATTACAGGACCATTCCTATTATTTAGTGTGCATCCATCTACCACTTCATGGAGACTATTAGCACACATGTAAGCTATTCCAGGACTATTTGTCCAGCTGCCTGCAAATAATCTTGGGTGTTATTTGGTTTATGTTTATAGCTAAAGCCCCTGGCTCTTAGTTTTGATCCAAAAGATTGGTCTGCAACCTGCCTGTTAGGTGCCAAAGTTCAAGAGCAATGCAGACTGTTAAAGCCTGGGTATGCCTCACTCCCAGCAGCTTCAGCATGACTTGAGCACGCACAGTGAGTCGCTGGGCACTTCTGACCTGAAATGGACAAGGAAGCGTTTGCAAGGCACAGAGGAAACACATCCCTGTTTCAGTGTTCAGGGAATTCAACCTCCTGAAAGCCAGCCTGGAAAGTCAATCTTTCGTGCCTGTCAGGGTTTTAAAAAGAATAGTTTTGCAATACAGCTCAAGTGATTTAGCAATGACCTGTTGACAAAAGTGGTGGTATCCCTCCTCCTGCCTTTGCATTCCCTCCTCTTTCCATGCTTCCAGTCTGGAGACTGACGTTAGCAAAAAGCTTTGGTTGTTTTCTGAAAGGTAAGTATCATGCTGGTGCAGCTCTTGAGCCAGTTCAGGAGAAGCTGGAGGAGCACATGGCCAGAGTGAGGAGGGAGACCACCTTGTTCAGCAGCAGCTAGCCAGTAGGTTAATTTAAAAGTGCACTCTGAGAGAACCGGCCAAAGCAGAAAGGATGCAAACTGCCAAAGGAACATTTGTCCACCACACATTCACATTGTTTATGATGAAACTGAATCAAATACACCATGGATTACATACACCTATTATATGGCATATTTATTTTCTATTATCTGTATTATACTATGTTGTCTTTAACAAATAATTCTGTTTTCTCTAAAGACTCAATGTTTGCAAAAGAAAAAATGATCCCTGATTAAGATCAAGAAATATTTTGCTTTTCACAGGTTTTTATGAGGTTGTTCAGTTCATTTTTTCCACATTTCTATGCGAAAAAAAAAAAAAGCAGCAAGATAAACCACTTTTAAGAGGAACTTCTAAATATTTGTAATTAGCCAATGTTGACAAAGAATAATATACATAATTACTACTAAAATTATTTGACTCAACTCCACAGTGACACTGAGTCCTGAATTTTTTTTACGAGAAGAGAAATATTTATCTAGAATATATACTATTCGATTTTAAAAAGTGAAATAAAATATACTGTTAATTTCAGTAATTAAAAATTACAGGTTGAGTGACAGAAAGATCAAAAATTGTTCGTCCATAATATTAAGAATATTAAGACCTTTTTTTCTTCAGAGTTAAAGGTAGTTTCACATGGGATTTAAAAGGCTGTTGGAGGCAAAATACTACAGCTGACAGATCAACATTTTGCTCTAATATAGCAGCAATTCCTGTATGCCTATGTTTCTGTTTTTCAGAGAAAGACTGAATATGAGTAGATCAAATTACAAGAATTTACATTATCATACCATCATTGAAAACCTGCACCTGCTACTGAAGGAGAAAAATACTTGTCCTTGCTTTCCATCATCATACGGTCACTGCTCATTAACCAAAAGAGCTCCAAAGCTGTAGCATGAACTCCAGTCTGCAAAATCTGCACCACCCAGCAAGCACATGCGTAACATCCATGCACTGAGGATATAAGGATCCACATCCTCACTGAGGAGCACTTCTGTGCTTTTACCAGCAAACCCTGCAATATATTTTAGTATTCCAAATAAGAGAATGAGTATTACATAGCATTCTACCTAAGTAACAGCTTGTGCACTAAAATGTACCCCAACAAAAATCCCCACATTTCAGTCTTCCGATATTAAAAACTGCTAGAATGTCTTTTCTTATGTAGTCTGGGTCCTGACAGATAGTATACATCAAGAAATCATTTGGAAGCAGATGTAAAAGTTACGCTTTCCGTGCAAAATTTTATCCTACAATATTCACAGTTCTAGTTTGGATGAAAATTAGTTTGTATTCTTTTACAAAGGTTTCAGTGAACCATTTTTGAGAGACTGATCCACTGAATGTCTGTGTGTGGTTCTGAAATATATTTACCGAGATAAGGATTTTAGGGTAAGTACCCAGAATTTACGTTTTTCTTGAGCTTACACCATAAATCAGTTTTATCAGTTTTAGAAATGAGACATGAGTTAAATTCATTCATATTATGTAATTTGACTGCTTAACAATATCACAGCAGTTTCAAGTCAAGTCTAGTGTATGTGTGCTCAGAGACGGCAACGGTTGTCAGGTTGTATTTTGGGTGATATACAAAAATGGTTGCTTATCAGTCCATAATATATGTTGAACACTGATGACTTGCAAAGATATCTCCAACTTCACTGTGTTGGAGTGCTCCAACAAATTATATGCTCCAAAATTTTCCAGCATATAATTTTACCAGTGGAAATTCTTGTTTCATGACTTCAGACACATCTTATTTTCCCAGGCAGTTCAACCCACTCTTCCCCACGTAGTATTCTTAACTTGCTGTTCATTGTTCATAATCAAATAACATAAAACATACTTTTATGTGAAAAATAAAAGCACTATTAAAAATCTACATCTGCTCTGTGACAAAACAGAAATTTATGCTGAATGCAGATGGCTACTTATTTTATCTAAGGTATCCAAACTGCGTAAAACCGCCCTTGATAAAACTGAATGGACTTTATCTAAACTTAAGAAGTAACTGACAAATTTGCATGATGAGCATGACTGTGTCCTCACTTAAATCAATGAAGAAATAATCCCTGTAAAATTAATAGGATTATCCATGAATAAATTTTCAACAATGCTATGTTAAAATAATATGGCCCTTCTTATTAAAGAAAAAAAAATCCACTGCTAGGTAGTATTACTTTACCCTATTTCTGCTTTGAAATGTTGATTCTGAGGAAATACAGGAGCAAATGCTGTTACAGAGCCTCACTGACAGAATTAGCAGTTGATTTTGTGATCAATCACACTGATCGCTTACATTCTACAAATCTAAGCAAAAAACACCATAAAAGATACTGTAGTAGCAATGTCTGAACTCCAGCAAAGTTGAATGATTTTTATTTTTTCAATTGCTCAGTTTTTGTGCTTCGAAGGAATAAACTGTCATTTATTTTAATCTCCCATACATTGTCAGTAATGGCTAGGGATATGCTGTAACACCTCTATCCAAGAACGTTTGACTTCCTTCGCTCTCATGGATGGAAGCCCATGAAGGAAAACAGAATAACCTTACCATTTTAAACACATTCTAGATAAGCTTGTTCATTTTACAGAGCAGCAGCAAAGCGTATCCATTTGTACTTCATGCTCTCTTCCTTTAATAGATGCAGCAACTTTAAAATCCTATTTGGCAAAAATAAAACAGGCTTTCTATCAAAAGCCATCATATTTTAAGAAAAGATTTAAAGGCAAGAACTACCTAATCCTATAGTATTTATTTCTACCTAAATATGTTAAAAAACATCAACATGGAGTTGAGTGCTTAAAAAGATTTATAGCTACAAACATTGTAATAAACAAAAAAGGGCCTGAAGCTCAGTTAGCACTCTACAAGAATCCTGAAAATAGCCCAAACCTTTTAATATACTATTTTTTTCAGCCTTTCTAAAAACCCCCAAACATGCTGATCTTGCAATAGCATTTGCAAGTCAATACATCTGGCCTACACAGGACAGATATGAGGGCATGAGATCCAAGCAGTCGAGCCATTTACTTCATATTTTAGGTAAGTTAATTAATAGCTTCATATCACCAGCTTCCTTTCTCCTAAGCTAAAGCAGCTCCATTAACACATCCTTCCTGATTGAAACTACAGCACAACCAACTTGAAGGGTGAAGTATTTTCTCAAGCAAAGTTTCATAGGCTCACGTTGCTGAAAAGCATAACTGGGAAAGAAGCAATCAGAAGAGAACAGCGTGAACAATCCCAGGGTGAAACTTTAGGTACTATAATCTCATCTCAGAGATATGGAAGCACATGTAGTATCACAGAAACCAGCCTCCAGAAGAAGAGGTTACTGCCTTCAAGACAGAAATGGAAGGAACATTAATTTTGATCAAAATTGAGGCCTGATCATCTCCCAGAAGCTGAAGGCTTGAAAACACTACCAAAGATATTATCTCTTCAAATGAACAGAAAGATGCAAATCTGCAGCTAAGTGGCTAGTAATGCCTGTCACTGCATCATCTCATTTGCTTTCCAGAATCTTTGAATTCCATGTGAATTCCTTTTTTAATTCTAGCTCCATACTCAGATCTTGCTCCATTTACAGCCTGTCCTTAGGTAATCACATATTATGCCAACAGAAAAATTAATCAATTGAATAACCCACATTTTAAGGGAAACCAGAAGTCAGCATTTTTAGATGTGAACAAAGAGTCACAAAACTTTTGTATGTGTAACACATCTAGAGCACTTTGAACTCATTAAAATGTTGTTCAATAGTCTTAAATTTCCATATCTAAATGTTTACAAATTAAATTTTTATTTTCTTCAAAATTCTGGATCAGCTTATAACGCCAGAGATAGACTTCTGAATCTACAAGATTTTTTGGCTTTGTTACATCACTGTCTCGTACTGATGAGAAGTCTGAAGAAATAAGTGACGAGCGCCAGCCTGCATGGGTGGCTTCGTCAACATTGCTTAGAGTAATAGTTAAGCCAATCTGTAATAACTTTGTTTTACTGATTTTGAAACATTCTTGCAAAAACTTCAAATTGTATCCATCCCTGGGTATAATGCCCGGTCAAGTTAGTAGTCCTTGCTTTTGGGTCTACAGAAGTTCCTTTCAGACCCATGAAAAAATACCATACAATCCATATAGTTACCAATCTGTTACACGCAACACTTAACAATAGTCCTTTTGAGCGCAATTCTGTAGCCTAAACATAGCCATTTCATGTCATTTGGGTCACTCCAGGATACCCAAGACACTACATGAGGCTGGCATATATAACCAAGTAGTTAGAGGAGATCTGTGATCTCTGGAGCAGCTACGTGTGAGCAACTGGCAGTTACATCTCGTGGGATTGTGCTTCTATTGATATACATATATACACAAACATGTATAGTATGTGCGTGTATATATGTATGTGTGTAGAGAGAGAGAGTATATGTATA
This sequence comes from Pygoscelis adeliae, assembly GCF_000699105.1. Classification (NCBI taxonomy): domain Eukaryota; kingdom Metazoa; phylum Chordata; class Aves; order Sphenisciformes; family Spheniscidae; genus Pygoscelis; species Pygoscelis adeliae. The sequence continues at coordinate 1,546,927 of NW_008824807.1, read as the reverse complement.
TATCAGTAGTAGTGCAACGGCCCATATCTATACATACACACGTGTGTATATCTCTGAGAGGTCTCTTTTGGGGAACAAAAGCTATAAACTTTCTACTCGTGCCCTTTTCATACTTATAAAACAAACAGCAAAAGATGAGTCAGAATAATTTGCCAGTATAGCTTACCCATAAACAGAGGCAAAATTGTTATTTGTTACAGAAGTTCACTCACCTTAAGAGTCTCTCTACCAGCACTATAAAAGGCTTTCCTTTATCTTACATACATCTTCCATGTCTGTACTTTCGGGTGAAGTGTGGCCTGCTGTGTTCAGAAACTGACGTAGGCAGTGTCGATTGTGTTTCCATTTGGCATTAAGGTCTTTCTTCTAGTATATGCTTTATTACCACTTCCTATATGGAACTCCAAATAAATTTCAAATACATTATTTGTATTTAACTTCTACCCCATATAAATTAAAGACAGCTTTTATAAACATGAATTGATCATAGTATCTATCCACTTTTGGGGAATTAAAAAAAAAGATAGTAACAAGTATTTTCAAAAATGCTTTGGTTTCTGAAATAGATATATCCATTATTAGCTTTCCAAACAGAACTTGTTTTCTTCTTGTATTATCAACACATTTTACTTCAAAAAACAGCAAATTTTTATAGTGTTCAGATTGAAATTTGGCATAGAGTTCTCTTCTGTGGTCTTTTCATTTCATGAATCAAAGGCAGAATAAAAGCATTAATTTTCCTTTTCCAGGCTACTGTCAATGTTTTGCATTGAATTATTCACATTGATTCATATTTCCTTTGGAGACTTACTGATTGTCTGCAACTGACTGGAAGACAGGATGTTCAAACCAAACTACAAGAAAATTTAATCACTCTACCAGTTCTCCAAAATGAACACAAGCATAGTGTTGGAGACACCAAGGAGGCTCAGATCTACTAACCTTACATGATTCAAATTCAGTATATGAAGGCACGTGAATATCTGTTATACAAAGGTAGTGCTTTGTGGAAAAGTAAAACAGTGGCTAGTGGAAAACTGATACCTAAATTTGAAACCTTTACTCAGTAATGTTGTCTAAATGGGTCTGCAGAACTAATTACAAGAGCACAACTAGCTAGAAACAGGACAGGTGACTGGAAGTGGACTGGAGGAGATGTGAAATATTGGTTCAGACCCAGGATCCCTGTAGCCCTGTAATCTTGTCTTCAGCAACAGTGGCTACAAATGGATGCTCAGTGAAGAGAAAGAACAGGACAAGTATATGTGATATTTCTCCTATATATTCTCCTAGCTTCTGTTTTCTGCTTACAGGATTTGCTGAGCCTAATCCAGTTATCTATACAACAATCCTCAATGGAACTATCTTCCAAGTTGTTTTCATTCTCCCTTCAATCTGTACAAACTGTTTGCATCCATAACAGCCTTTGTCAGGGAATCTCACAAATCCCTACTGTGCGGGAAATTACCTACTTTTGCTTGTTCTGAACCTGGTTTCTTGAAGCTTCACTGCATGGTCTAGGGGTCATTCTCCTTTTGGAACTACTTAACACTCAGTCCCTACCCATTCTCTTCATTAAATCCAAAACTGCGATCCAAAAAGACCCATCAAACCACCTCTGAAGACCCCTGGAGAAACCTGAAGTCATTAAACATCTCCCTGCTTTATCTGAAAGTCCTGGATATCGTTGCTTTTCTCCTTTGGTACAGCACTGAAGCTGTCCTCCCTTAGCAGCTGAGTGCCCAGTTTCATGACTAAGGCAGGCTGGGGTATGAAAAAGAGGCAGAACAGCATTAACATTCTCTACAGACAATTTGGAAGGAGCGCTCTGAGCATGTCTAACACTTACAGCAACACACTAAAAGAAAGCTTAACGAAAGTCAGTTGCTTATTTGATTTTATTTTCTTTTTAAGTGATGAAAGTATGAGTAGAAGCAAGACTGTAGCCTGGTGGTTAGAAATTTCACTGGGGAAAATGAAACTTGCATTTTGGTCCTGCTCCCAGAACTATCTGTGTTTTATTCAAAGTCTGCTTTCATATAAAACTCACAAAATAAGTTTTAGATGAACGCTGTAATGTGCAACCTCAAAAATACAGGAAGACTAATGATTTCTCTTGGGATCTATTTAAGATCAAACAGCTTCATGCAAAGTGTACAAGCTATGGAGAGTCCATAGCACCAAGAGAGAACAGCAGGCTCAGAAACCTACTGGGGACAGGGTACGTAGCCATCCCTTGCCAGCATTAAGGCAAAGTTTCTGCCTGTGAAAGAGACAGAATCTGGAAAAATGCTCATTAGATCACTAGGTCAAAATCATTAGATACAAAACAAGATTTATACTTCTGATAACCCTCTCTGGACCCATCCTTCCTTGAACACATATCTAAGTGTGAGGTCAAAGAAACAGAAAGTTTCCACATTCTCATTATGGTCCTAGATGACAATGATGCTAACACATGCAACTCTTCCATTCAAAACATAGGAAGGCAATTACAAAGTGTTCTCATATTTCCTGGGCAGAACCAGGATAACTTTAATATTTTGGTGAGTGAAAAAACAAAGGAATTCTCAAGTGAATCTGCCACATCACTCAGAGCTTAGCTTAGTTTTATCTTTGTACATGTAATTGGAACTCTTGGTTGATATATCATAAAAGCAGTACCCCGGTGCTGTAATACCATGAAAAACAACGGCTAGCTTGCTGCTAGTTTGTTTACTTATCCTCAGGGAAGTAGGCTGCAGTAAGTCATAAAAAACATTCATCCATGATCCTTTTGTGCCTGACACATCCAAAATTTTTCACTTCCCTATGTCCCAATCTTATATACATCCTGTATGCGCGTAATACCACACCCAATCTCACAGTACGATTTATAAGCTAGCACTAAACAGTGTTCTCAGAACTGTTCATAAACATGAAATGTCAGGAATATTTTTCCTTATACAACATAGAGAAGTTGCAGGGTTTATCCAACACATACCAACTTAGTAATAGAGCGGGCTGAAACCTAGAAAAGAGATAATGGTTTTTAGTTTCTTGCTCTATGTGCATTTCCTCATTGAATATCATCGATCAGTAAAGTGTATGACTCAAAGGCCACTACAACATACGATGTAATTTTGCAGGATCTGAAATTCTAACAAAACCAAGAAATCTGGAGCTGAAATAAGGCAACTTTTGAAAACGAAACACTATTCAATTGATATTCCTGCCATCCAACTGTACAATCTTATCTTTGCTGCTCAAAGGTGGTAAATATCAATGGAAATGCTTCCTGTTAAACAAATACGAAAGCATAGGAGAAGATACCACTGTACTATAATCCAGTCATCTGTCTCAGCATTTCGCTGGAGGATCTGCAGCTGAACCATATGCAACTGCACTAAGAAGTGGTAGGATTAGTGAAAATAGTCTGGTCTGAGAGCCACTCTAAGTGGTTTAATAAATAAATAAAAAAATATTTTCCCCTTCGACATTTTCCAATTGTGCAATTTTCTTCTTGTGGCTACTTAGCAACAGCAGTCATTTTCCATACAGGAATCCTCCTGGTATATTGAAAGAGCCCCAGGCAAACTACCACATACAATATTCATTATTCTGAATGCACAAGTGCAAAAAAAGAAAAAAGAAAAAAAAAAGTACTGTGTTCAAAATAACACTATTGTTTAGCAATTGTTACAAAATATCTTTTGCTTATATTCCAGACACAATTTTAAATTATTAATCATAATTGGCTTTTCCCAATACAAAAAAAGAAATTCTAAAAATCTGCAAATCACTGGCATCCGTCCATTGCCACAGCATTCAGCTACATTGGGAGCCACCATGCAGTTCAATAGCTCTGCAACCATTTCAGATAGCATTTTCTACAATCCTAGTTGGAATAAGTGATTCAACACCAAAAATATTGGACACTTGCCTTCCCTAGTGTAAGGATACCAGCAGCAATAGTACTTTGGGAAGAAAAATTGAATGTTTAGAAAACTTAATGTAGACAGAACCATAATACTTCCATCATCAGAATATGCCTATTGCAAGATCAAATCCATTTCTAGTTCATTATAATTTAGTAGCATTGTGGTTACTCAAAGGTGTTAATTAAAATCTGGCTGTACTTTTTAAGCTCCATCTGTTCTCTCTTCCTCTTACCCTGTTGGGAGATTGGTTGGAATATTCATACCCACAAGAGTAAATCATGTCCTGTAAAGATGGGTATTTGATTAATACAAGAAGGGGTGCAGAAAAAAAGAAAGATGTACTGCTACTGTGTAATGACTACGAACACAGTTCAGCAAAATCTTTAAGCATGTGCATAAGCTTCTGTGAAAATTCTTTAAAGCTCTTATCAAGGTTTGAAACTTTGATAAAACAGACATCCTGAACTCTCTTAGAATGCCCAGATTTCAAGTAATTTTTGTCTCTGTTTTTCAACTTTTCAACATTCTTCTAAAATCATAGACAAATGAAACAGTATTTTCTGTGCTGGTATACTTCGAGCATTCTTCTCAATCCTTCATGCTGTTTCCCTGTTTCAACATCTGAGGATTACATTAGCTCTTTTTGTCACAACATGGCACAGGTAGATCATGGTTTCTTGGTTCCCTCAATACTCTTTCCAGAACCATTGTTTCCTGAGACACAGAGTAAGATTATAATAAATGTGCAAATACATTTGCTTGGCTCATTCTATGATTCACGCTCAAGGTCCTGCTTCCCTGACTGGCTGCAGTGCCACACTTCTAGTCTCATTCCTGGGATCTCTGCTGGAGTGACCCAACCAGCTCAGGGCTGCAAATTCTGCTGAGTTTCCCTGGAAACACAAGCACAGCTGACAGCTCCATTTGTTGTAGGGTTCCCTTTAGATAGACAGTATGTATACGTACTCAGTTTACTTTTCCCCTTCCAGAGCAGCTCTATTCCCTGAACCCAGAAGGACTTGCATTTTCTTCACCTGCAACCAGGCACAAAAATGCACATCTTATCACTCAGGTCCACTGGTACAATCCTCTCGTTATCCAGGACATAAAACGTATTAAGAATTGTGCCTCAGTGCCGCATGGGTAACACGAGTCCCAGCGCTATGTGGGATGGATGCAGTCAGGCACTCCAGAGGGCTAACTTTGAGTTAGTTCATTGGTGTGGTCCACGAAGACAATATGAGAACAACCTAAGGGCTTATTTACTTTGGAGCAGATGGATCATTGTACAGTCCAGTACAAATAAACAAATTTACATGGAGGAATACTGCTGCTACTCCAAAACATCTAGATGAATGAAAAGTTTCTTGCATGCTAATTAAAGCCTATTGAAAAAGGGATAAAAATGGCATTTGCAGTCAGGTTGAACAAACTTCTCTACAAATACATTTGCCTCTACTTGATTATGAGTCACTGTAAATAGGCAAATTGATTATCATACTGCTTTCCTGGCTTAACTCACTAAATCTCTGAAGGGTTTGCAGATTTTTACTTTGAAGACAATACTAAAGTATTATTGTCACGATGATACCTCAATGACTAGCAGAGAATTAATTGAAACATGCAAAAATTTGCCCAGAATTAATGCTTTCAGCAGACGAAGTAGTGTATCACTGTTACAATGCCCCCGCAATCAGCATTTATGACAGAGCATTATGACTAGCGGTAAAAGTCAATGTTGACAATGGAAAGCGTATGTGAAACAGCACATTGTTTTAAGCTGATTCATTCTGATCCCTTTGAAGACAGTAGTAGTTTGGCTTCAAACTTAAGTTAGAACTTTTTAAGACCTTAAAAAAGAAAACTAGGAAACAACTCTGGAGCTAGCCATCTTGGTTATAAAAGTAGTCCATTTGAACTAGAAAAAGAACATTCTCTAGAAAAACTGCAAAAGGGGGGAATTTGTATAACAGCAGATAAAAGCTGGCACTCACTGAAAATACATCATAACCACTACCATTTGAAATACAAATTCGGGGGGGGGAACAACAAACAAACAAACAAACAAAAAACCAAACAAAACCCAAACAAAAAAACTCCTCAGACACATTTAATTATCCACTCAGAATAACTGTGGAACAGTTGTTCTAGGATAAAATCCCATGTTATTTAAGCCAAATCAGAATAAGGTAATTTTACTAGGGTGGGGCGGAATTAAGTGGGGAAGATCACCCATTAAAAAGCTTTAATGAAATGACCAAAGACGACAACTATCTCAGTTAGATTTCCTAGTGTAGACAAATTTGCAGAAAGTACAACATAGTAGAATATTCTCTGGGTGATCCACCGCAGGAAAGCAATGAAGCAGAAAGTGGTATGCCCTGGAGCAGTAGGTTTATCAATTAAAAAAAAAAAGCAATAAGCTGAGCTATTTTGTATAGGAAAATGGGCAACTGTCCAAATTAGGAATAGGTAGGTATAAATCACCTGTGCTTACCTTTGATTTCACCACTGGAAAAGCTGTCTTAGAGTATTTAGTGTTAGGATATTGTTATCACAGTGTATTGCAGGAAATCTGAATGTCATAAAGATGTATTTTAAAATCAATGTAAGGACAGCAAATGTTATAAAATTTGAGAAATCATTTCAGGACTTAGCTATCAAATTTTAATTGCTATCGCTCTGCTAGTTGTAGATCCTAACGACAATGGATATTAACCTTCATTTGGACAGGGCAGGGAGGGGCTGACTGATAGATAACTGCTTACGAACCACAAGTCTGGTTTGTAAAAGGAGCCTCCTACATACAGAATAAATAAATTTCAACTTCTAAGAATATTGGTCTGAAGCGACAGCAAATTTGAAGTAAAAAAACCTTAGTGAATACGTTATACAATGTACCCTTTTCCAGTGCTTCCAAAAGAGAAAGCAAATATTAACAAGCATAAAAACATAGACTTCATAGAGGAGGGTAGTCAGCCAACATATTTGGATACATGCCAAGAGTCTGAGATGAAAAAAGGAATTAAGAGTAAGAATTTGTACAGATTCAGAGCTGTTGAGTGAGCAATGAAATCAGAAAGCTTTATGTTTTCTGCATGAGAGATGACCATTGGTTCGAAATTGACTGAAGCCTATGCTTTTTTCTCACTCAACACTCTCAGTGGGTTTTGGCAGATACTTCTGCCCAATGTCAATGTTGAATTAACATCATGTATAATATCACTTGGAAGAGTGTCTTTTACCAATGAACACCATTTTGAAACTGTCTCTTTAATGGAAATAAACGCCTGAATTCTGGAACACAGTAGGAATAACAGTTGTTAGCAGAAATGTCGACCTTATGTGTTAGAGGGAAATAGGGTAGACATCCATGGCTTTTAAGAGAAAGATAATTGGCACAAGTGTACTAGCCTAACTGGCCTCTGACAAATAAAGTCTCTCAGGTAGAAGTTGGGAGACCCTGGAAATTCCCTCCTCTGAAATAAGATGCCACCTTCATTCTCACAGTTCACAAGTGTGGTTCATTAAGGCAGGAGAAAAAAAAAAACAATAAATGAATAAAAAACATGTACTCCACTCACAGATGTCTGCATATAGCACCCTTTCTACAACAATACCGTTATTCTTATTCGCAAAGCTCTAGCATTTCAGATTGTTTTAAGAACAGTATTATGAAGCTTACACAGAGAGCGGTCTAGTCTGGCAACACAACTTGTTTCTCATGCAACCATGTTTTGGGCAGCAGAGTTTACTGACATCTTTTTCTTCATTTCAAAATTAGGCAGTTCTGCCATCTTCTACCTTCCTTGGCTACCAGTCACTAAAACTTGGCATTCAGCTTTTCATTACCCTATTTATCTTCCAGGCCACCCCTTATTCCCACTGCTAGTAATAAAATAGAAAAGAAAGATACTGCCACTAACTCACGAAGCCTCTGAGCTGCAAACTGCTGGATACTGGAGGAGTATTCTTGGGGAAATATTATCATAAATTGGTTCTATTCTTATATCCTCAAATATGCATCCACTTTTACCACTGCTGGAGACAGGACATCGTGCTACATGAACATTTGATCTGACCCAGTGTAGCCATTCTTTTGTTCTTGGAGTTCATTCGAATCAAACTGTTTGCTTAGCCTAATACACTACTTAACTTCTGTTTCAGAGATGAAATCAAATGTCTTTGATCTCATGGATTATAGGACAGCATGTTATAAGCAGACTGCATCTTACATATTCGAGAAAAGTAGTTTAGAAATGTTCTACATCCGTTGATGAAAACACATAGGGGAATGGTGTTTTTAAAAAGCCAAGCATATGAGCAAGAGTTATCAGCTTAGAAATGCTCTACATCCTTTGATGAAAACACATAGCGGAACAGCATTTTTAAAAAGCCTATATGATATATTTTTAACTAATTTATCAAAACCAGAGAAATCTCAAACTAGAGGGAAATTCGCCATAAAGTCTCTGTATCATCCACAGAATTCAGTCTTGCAGATATACCCTTGTAAACCACCGTTCTCTTCGGAGCACGGGAAGAGTCTTCCCTCTAGCTTCTTGCTTTGTAGAAACCAGACATGTTCACACAAGGTCCTGAGCCATTTCCTAGAGAGAATCTTCTCTAAAGCAAGTGTAAAGCAATTCTTCTGGAAACCTTTAAAAGCTGAAAACTACTTCCAAGTGATTATTACCAGGAGCTAAGAAGTTTTGCAAAACTTGCACGCAATCATAAAGGGCAGAAACAATGCCATAAAAGCAAGAGTACCGCTCAATACAGGCTCGATTTCTGAGGGCCCAGCTAAACCCAGTCTTGATTACAGTAACTCATTTCCACAGCTACAGGTGACAGGCAGCCCAAAGTGACCCACGGTCATAATGACATTCTCACATTCAAGAGGACAGAAGACATAACTGCTTCATGTTTGCAAACAGTGCTGAACACTATGATTAAAATTAAACAAGGGCAAGTGCTAAGTTAAGAGAAGTGAAATCAGGGGCATAACAATACACAGCTATATGAGCCCTTGAGCACAGAAAATCAAAATGGCAACGCATCATAAGAGTTCCCTTTATACAGCTAACAGGACAGACGCAGATCCAAACTGGGGTCTGCTCAGCCACGAACACACCCATGGGAGAGGACCACAAACACCTCACAACTAAAAGGGCTATCTAGCCTACAAAAGCTGCTGCAAAATCCACACCTATGTGTCCTTTTGAACTTATTTAGATAAGTTTTTATGTTATATTCACTACCATGATGTCTGGCCATCTTTTAAAATGTCCGTGCTGACCCAAGCCATATTTTACTTCTCTCACCTAGTCTCTGTCCTAAATTTCTCTTCCTGTGTCTGATAACTCTGTCTTCCACGTTATTTTTTCCCAAGCATTCAGCAGTACGTTCCTCACCAGCAATAAAAAAAGGGGGAAGGGAGCAAGGGATAAGAGTTAGTGGAATAGTTGTACCTTCTCCCTGGGAAATAGGAAGCAACTGCATCACTTAAATGAAAGCAAAGAAGAGTGATTGGATTGAGAAAAATTACACACCACAGATACCCCTCCCGTGGGATAACTCCTCAAGGCACCCAGCAGCACACGGCAAACTTTCCATTATCCCACAGGTTCTTACAAGATGAACCCACATGGATTTCTCCCCATTACTCAGGGAGTCCTACAGATTACCCTAAAACCAGGAATGCACGTGTTATTTGCATGAGTAAGACACAGTGGTGGAAATGGAGCTAAAAATATATCCATCTTTCCATCTATCAATGCAGAATATCTAGTTGTATAACTGGCTGGAATTCAGAAAGAAGCTTGGGCAAATTATTTTCACATGTGACGTCTAAGAGTCATGAAAAAAGACGGCAGTCACCGTGCATCAGGAGGTACTGAAGCGTTAAGATGAATAGACTATAGGCAGTACTGGTAATATTGGGAAGAAACTTGATAGGATTACGGTCACTATTTGGTTACTAACGCTTATCAAAGGAACGAGTTCTATTATTATTTCTATACTTTAAATGGATCAAGATTAATTAAAGAAATAAGAATAGTTAAATAGGAATCAAGTTAGCATTTGGTGATGTAAATCCATTTGCTCTCTGTAGGTGTTCTTCTGACCTCGTTTGCCTAAGTAGCAAGCTTTCCTTTTTTCCTTCAGGCCCTTTGCCAGCTTCTTCTCTTTCCTAAGTTATCATGATCCCTTGTGAACTGTAATAAAATCTCAGACATTCATGCAGCAATAAGATGATGTTACTAACAAGAACTTTCTAAGAGTACACATGTGGGAAAAGAAGAGATCATTTCAGAATGAGAAGACCCATGCTGAATAGCATGTTATCACTTTCATGCAAGATACAAAAAGGTGACTGGAGATTTGCTGTCCCTGTATGTTAGAAAAGCATAGGGGAAAAAAAAAAAGGGGTGGTTTTTTTTCTTAAAAAATTCCTCCTAAGCCAGGGATCCATGGAAAATCAGAGCAGTGTTTCTGAGACAAGGTGGTTAGGAAACACTCACATATATTTTTATGCACTCAAATATCATTCTTCTTAACTGTCTGAGAGTTTTTCTAGAAATTAATTGGGTTTGATCCTTTCTTTTTCCTCTTACCAATTTCCACATGCAAGATGATGCAATGCCATTTCACCAGAACACAATGCCCAAGATAATACCAGCTTTAAGAGCAGATGAACTTTCCTTCACCTTTTCACCCATTTTTAACCTCTGAGCTGATTAAATTCATTTAATGTCATATATATTGTCATATTGTCTGAACAATGCAGATAATGCATGATCCTAAGAAAAAGGAATAGCTGAACTGAGACAGAGGAAAAATGTAAGCTCCTATGCAGGATTTCAATGGTGATGTTCCCTGAATGCTCACAGTATTCTGCTCAGAATCAAAAAGAGAGGTGGAGTACCAATATTTATACCTACTTCAGAATATGGCAGAAAGAACAGAGATTCCGATTCATTAGGAATTAGGGTTGCTTCCTCAAAAAAAAGGAGCTTTCAGCTGAAGAAAACAGGAACCAAGCTTCTGGTGCTTAAAACTAAGAAAGAAGATTATGAGTAAGCTTTTAAACAAAAAAAAAAAAAAAAAAAAAAAAAAAAAAAAAAAAAAGAAAAGACCAATGCGGGAAAAGAGACCACACCATACAAGGTAACACCTCTGTTACAGATGAAGATAAGAAAATTCAGCACAATCAGTATCAGAGGATGGAAGCAGTCAAACAGGCAACAGCAAACAAGCTGTGACTTTAAATAGAGTGCCAAGAGAACAAAAAAGTTGGTACATGTGCTTCCACATGAATGCTGGACAGCATAAGAAAGATGATGAGCTAAGTACCTCAAGAACTAGCATAGACTCCATAAGGATTGAAATATCAGGCCTAAGCAGGAAGGGATGAGTGTGAGTCTACCAACTGAAATGATGACATAGTTTCTAATATGCTTAGGGACATAAGGCAACACGTGCAGAAAATGTGATAATAATGTCAGATTTTAGCTATCTCTATGTAGGTAAATAAAATGTATCAGGATATAATACAATGACCAAATAAAAGACACCATCAATTATTGTTTCATGGAGCAAATGGTTAGATAGTCCACAATAAAACACGTAGTACATGACTTAGTTCAAAAATCTTGCATATTGGAAGAGCCCTTCTATAACAGCAACCATAGCATGCCTAGATCCAACATCTCTGCAGAGATATGATACTCTAAATAGCCCCCACAATTGTCCTCAGCCTCAAAAGGATATAAAAATAAAGAGTCATATTAAAAACCCACAGGGGGAGCTGAGAGAACTAAATCCTTAGAAGTGGTAACTTGAGGACACCATTACAGGAACACAGAGCCACTTAGGAAAGGCTTGAGAAAGGGCAATTGGAAGTCAGCAGGGAAGGGGAGGTAGATCAGAAGCAAGAAGGCAACCTTCCAAAAGCTGAAGTTGTGTCTAAAGGAAGAAAACAGAAAGGCTGATGAGCTGTGGGAGATTAAGTGTAAGCACACAATAAGGCAGGCCAAAAAAGTGTTTGAGGAACAACTAAAGAAGCAAAACTAACACTGCATTTTTCTTGAAACACATCAGGCGCAGAAGCCTGCCAAGGCATCTGTAGGGCCAACTGAAGATCATGGCACAAACAAAGCAAGCAGAGCAAAAAGAGCAATCCTTGCAGAAGTATGTAGAAGTAATTGGAGAGTTTTTAAAGGAAACCTGAATTTGCTTTGTGAGGGACTCAGCAAAAGATCTGTCTGAAATTCAGGTGAGTGTAGAATAGGCCTTAGAAAGATTTGACAAAGTGAATACAAACAAATTGCCAGAACCAGGTGGTATTCACCCAGCATGTCTAAAGGAACTCAAGAATGAAATAACTAAGTTATAATAATGAGTGGTACACTCTCAAATCTGCCTTTGTACATTACGATTGGCAAAGGGCAAATATGGCAGCTTTTAATAAAAGTTGCAGGGTAGGTCTGTAAAGCTGCAGGCTGCACTAGCAATTTAACAGAACATATGAGAATAAAATTAAGAGAGACACCTGCATAAACGTGATTTAGTCAGGAAAAGGCAATACAGCTTTTGCTAAAGACCTGCCTTATTACCTTCTCGGTATTCTTTGATACAGCTGACACCATCTAGTTCAGTTTTCAAAAGGCTTTTACTGAAGTCTCTTGCCAAAACTATGAGGAACTGCTGAAGGCCTTTACAAAACTGTATGACTAGCCACAAATTAGCAGATGAAAAGTTCAAAGTAAAGGTGAAGGCACATGAGGACAAATGACCCTAAATTTATATGTACAATGCCACAATGATACACACTGAGCTGACCGTTACCAGGAGTCATGATGGATGTTCCATGAAAACATCAACCCAGTGCTCAGTTTAGGTCAAAAAAGGCAAATCAAATGTTGGGAATTCTTAGGGAAGGGACAGAGAACTCTGCCATAAATCTATGTATAAATCTATGGTTTGCCTATACCTGGAATACCAGTTGAAGTTTTGGTCCCTTCTTCCTAAGCAGGATATGGAAGGACACAAAAGGTTCAAGATAACCAAGGATGACCAAAGGTCCAGAATACATGCAGAATGTTCCCTTTGTATGAGGGATGAAGGATAAAATAAATTGGGATTGCACTCTGAAAAAGAGGTAACTTAGAGGGAGTATGAGAGAAGTCAACCACATCATAAATAACATGGAGAAAATGGGTGGGCTTTGACCGTTTATTCTCTACCAGTACAAGAACCACAGGGCATCAAATGAAGCCACTAGGAGCCAGGTTCAAAACAAGCAGAGATAATTCTTCATATGACAGAGAGCTCATTGCTAAAGGATTTTCCAGATGCTGTAAGTTCCCTTGGATTCAAAGGGACACAGAGCCAACTTAGAAGATCAATCCACTGAAGTTCACTAAATACTCAGAAGCTCCATCTGGCTCAGGAAATCCCTAAACTAACTGAAGGCAGGGAGAGTATTAGAGGGAGCATATGCATTTACTTTTCCCCTTGCATGGTTCTTACCTTTCTCCCTGCTAGCAACAGAGTTGGGCTAAAGGGAAGGGGAAGTGCATTCTCATCATCAGCCTTTGAGCTTTTTCAGAATTAGAACCTCCCCACAGTGCCTGAAGCAGGGGTTCCAGCACATGTGTAGAAAGAAGGTGCCGCAACGCATATTTCGCCTGTTCAATAGGTCTTATCCCATAGGCCTCTGATTACTGCTGTGTGCCCTAATTTGGCTGTGCTGTTAATAATGTGCAAACAGCTGAGGTCTGTCCACATGCTGCACAGTCTCAGTAGAAAATGAGAAAGGGGAAAGAGGGTAGAAGTGCCTTTTGCTTTTCAGCAGCGCTTGATTAGAGTGCACCAAAAGGGACCCTAGATTCAGCACATTGTCTTGGAACGTTAACATGCAAACATTATCATGTGTAGAGAACCATTCTAAATCCATATCTGTTTATGCAAATCCTGTCAAGCACAAGTGTTTAGATAACCAAAAGTCCTTCCAATAAATCTGATCACTTTCCTTAAGTGCTCTGAACAGCAGTGATACACATGAAATAGTTCTATCCTGCTGCATACTGTAACTCTTACCACTTCATGCATTTATGTGTCTGGCTCTAACAAAACATGATTATTTAAGAAACATTATAGGACTGCATTACAGGATGTCTAGTGGCACTGCCAGTAATTAAGGTTGTGCAACAGTTCTTCTCATATTTTCAGCTTCTTATAAGAGTTTGGGCTGAAATTTATTGCAGTGATTTGCTGTGCTGTACACAGGCTAATTTTTTCCATGGATAGTCTGCAATGTTCCCAAGGACAATGCTAAGGAAAGTGCATCATTTTGCTTGCATTAAAAAATCAATTGTCCCTTTATTGACCATCTTACACACTTCTATACTTTGAAGCAGAGATCAAAAACATAGTGGAGTCTGACCTGTACTTCAGGAGGGTCTTCAGCTTTGTGAAATTCTACTTCAGTTTGGCCAAATTAGGTAGTTCTTATCCGCTAAAATCTCTCAATCTAAGAGGAAAATTATTCTCAAATCTCATTCCACGTGTTTTAGGAACATCATTTACTTCCACATCAACTTTCAGCTCAGTTATTCTCGCGCTGCCTTTTAGCTTAAATGGCACTATCCATTACCTGAAGATGCAGTCCTTGACTCTCACAGTTCTGTCATATCCCTCATACCTTTTCCAGGTCTCTTCCTTTCAAATTACCGTTTGTACATTTTTTGCTCATCTTCTAGTTCAAACCAATTTTATAGCACACATATGACCTGAACAAGGCTAACTAGGATTATATAAAACATAATACAGAACCTGATACAATTGCATAGATATTTCCCTATATCGCAGGATACAAGAATCACTGAGGTGGGAAGGGACCTCTAGAGGTTGCTTAGTCCAACCCCCCTGCTCAAGCAGGGTCAGGCAGAGCATGTTGCTTAGGACAGTGCCCAGCCAGATTTTGAATATCTCCACAGCTGGAGACTCCGCAACCTCTCTGGGCAGCCTGTTCCAGTGTTTGACCACCCTCACAGTAAAAAAAGTATTTTCCTATGTTTATGTAGAATTTCTTCTATTTCAGTTTGTGCCCATTGCCTCTTGTCCTGTCATTGGGCACCACTAAGAGTCTGGCTTCATCTTCTTTACTCCCTCCCGTCAGGCATTTATACATACTGGTAAGATCCTCCTGAGACTTCTCTCCTCCAGGCTGAACAGATGCAGCTCTTTCTGCCCTTTAGATGCTCCAGTCCCTTAATCATCTTTGTGGCCCTTTGCTGCACCCACTCCAGTATGTCCATATCCTTTTTGTACTCTGAAATATTGACTGAAACACCTGAGCATCTTGCCTGGATTACAGCTGCATTAATAGTATCAGTTCATAACCATCCAATTAACAACTAATATATTGATGTATGTCTACATACGTCTAAACATACCTAAGTATATCCGAGATGAAATATACTTCAGTTGCTTTCAGGCAGGGAGATCTCAGTTTATAGGGACAATTGACAATATTTCTTGCTAAGTATGCGATCTTTCAGTTTATACCATTACAATTGAGTTTTACAGTACAGTTCAGTTACTACAGACCTTATGCTTTGGGGAGTTTAATCTTCTCCAATTTAGTTAATACTTTTTCCTGTGATTTCCCCCCAAATGCTTCAATTAATGTTGATTAAACCAATTGGGTTTTGTCTGGAAAATCTGTTATCAAAGAAATAATCAGATTACTGTGGCACAATCAACTTTTGGTAGGTCAGTGTTTCATTTTAATTCATTTTCTTTTTAACACCTAGTTTTTAATTCCTCTCTCCTTCAAAATGTGGTCTAAAGCTTAGCATATAACTGAAGTCAGACTGTAGTTAACCACTCACCATTTTCCTTTTCAAATAACATATACTGTCTTTGGCAGTATATAATCAAAATATTTACAACTTGACAGATGATAAAAATATCGGGTTTGGAATCTCAAGAATAATTTCTCTCAAATTATTTCGTCATCCTAATTTAAATACACTTAACTGTAAGTTTTAATTTCACCTTTGTTTGGTCATTTCCATGTCCATACACTTATTCTTTTCAGCTATCCTGCCTGTCTCATAAATCAGTATTGAAAATACAGGCAAAGAAGAATTTTTTAATCATACCTAAACTATTTCCAGGAACGTCTTAACCTAAGAACCATGTCTGATTTACAGAGGAAGTGAGAACTTAAAACTGCCACTTATGCCTCAGGTTTAGATATGAATATTTAAAGTGCTTTATAATGCTCAGTGCTGAGAAAAATAAGGTCTCAAAAGTCTCTAAATTCTACTAATCTGATTTTTATCCCATCCATGATCTCTAAAATAGAAATAATACTGCCCTCTTGGCCTTGGTGATTTTGAAATGGTGTCTTATAGTAAACCACCAAAAGACATATAAGGAAATTAATAAACTTAATATAAGTCTCCATAATATTTTCATAGCAACATTTAAAATA
The DNA here is from genome assembly GCF_000699105.1 of Pygoscelis adeliae. NCBI lineage: Eukaryota > Metazoa > Chordata > Aves > Sphenisciformes > Spheniscidae > Pygoscelis > Pygoscelis adeliae. The sequence goes on along the minus strand of NW_008824807.1, from coordinate 1,530,499 downwards.
AGGACTTTACCATACATTACACAATGATGATGAAACATGAAATAGTTGTTCATCAGTTACACGTCTTGTATTTTGTGCCTGAAGAAGAGATTTTATAAGAAATATCATGCAATCATGTAATTACAATTCTATCATATACTATGCATACACAATAAAACTGAATTAAGAATGAAATAGCAGTTCTTACAAATTTTGCAATCTTCAGATTTTTCTTTTGATGTTCAGTATTTATTTGGTGAACACATCACTGAAAAAGTAATTCAAAGCATCTTTCTCATTAACAGTAAGGCATCAAGTATAAGCATCTATGTATACTTTGCTTTTGATTTCCTAAAATACAGTTTCACAGCTGAGAGAATACTTTAATGTCAATGGAGAAAACACATTGTTTCCCAGGCAACATGCTGGAACATGTGCTAACAGACATTGTCTGACACACTAGGGAGTGTTGTGATATCTGCCATTAATTATCGAATTGGATGACAAAAAAAAAATCTTTCCTTATTCTCATACAAAACAGCATTCCAAAAACAAATGGAAAGAGGAAAGAGGAAGGCAAGCAACGTTTATAGAATAACCACAACAAAACACACTATCTTTTTAAAAATGTCTTCAGAACTTCCTCTTGAATTGCAGTTGAAAAAAACTACAGTCACCAAGAACTTATTTCAAACTGCTCTGTCTAGTTTCCCTCTTCTCTTCCTGGGTCAAACCAGGAGGAAAAAAACTAAGGTCCAAAACACTAAGATACCCAGATGATGCAGTTCAGTTCTCCAGGAAAGTATTGCATTTATACTGTGTTCTGAAACATACAATAACCAATAACAGAAGACTTTAGATAATCTGGTGGTGACTTAAAGTTGACCTTCAGAGAAAAATCATTTTGGATATAATAACAATAATATATTTTGTCTAACCAAGGATCTGTAAGAAGCAACTTGCACTCAGAGCAAAGACAGTGAAATTGTGGCACTGAGTGTAACTAATACTGATTGCCTTCAGGGAAAAAGGATATGCACAATCATCACAGGTCAGAGTTTGCACACTAGAAACCCCTTTTATGCCAATATGACCAGCAAAATCGGACACAAATCATTTCTATACAGACCAACAGAAAATCTCCCTAATCTTAGGTAATAGCTTCATGTCAAAACCCTTCCATAACCATTTCTCCAGTCATTGCAACAGTCATCGGCCTAGGACTCTACTCATAGAAGTATTACGCCTTTGTTTTTCCTTTGAAAAGGTTAAAAAAGAAAAAAGGAGACTAAAGGCAAACCCTTATGTGAAGAAAATATGTGTGTTAGACTTACGAATCCAGCGTGCAACACTGACCATATCCTTCTTGCTGCCTATTTTAAACCTGCAATGCCACGGTCAGCACTTTCCAACACACTGAGAGGCCCACTGCCTTCAACAGGACTTTAGGTTGCCCATCTGACCCAGAGCACAAGGTGGGATTTTGACAACGTTTCCTTTTTGTAATGCTTATTTTCTAACAGGGTTCTTGGCCTTCCGTTTTCTGGTAGCTCCTTCCTAAACCTAAGCCTCTACTTCAGTGGGGCCAGAAGAACTGTTGGCGGGTTGCATGGTTTTCTGATCCAAGATTAAAACAAACACATACACACACTTCACACACTTTAACTCAGTTTTTTTAGATCTGTTCCCTGATCTGGGTTACAGTTTAGTTCAGCAGACAGTGGAGTCTGCTCTACGGAAGGGGTGACACAGTAGCTCTGTGAGAATCACCAGCAGGAGGGCAGGAATATCTCAAGTCAGCATTGCTAACAAACTCTTCATAATGTGAAACCACTGCCTTACTTATTTTCATGCGATGTCAACATTCATGTACTGTGCCCATAGCCTTTTTGGCTGTAGTCTATTCATTTTTAAACAGGTACATTAATTTTAGTATGTGAAAGGATATTCTTATTAGCAACTAATTTTCATTTTTATTATTTTTTAAATATAAAGTCAACTCCAAACCCCTCCCCACCCGATATGATTTTCAAATGCATATGAAGGACATGCAAGTCTGTCAAGATCCCTTGGAAAAAAACCAAAACATTGCAAAAACCTCTGTGTAAATACATACATACACACACAACTGTATACACACAAAGCTAGCAGGCATTATACATGCCTGCAGAACACGCTTATGGTGTTACCTTAAAGACAGGAATGATACATGCATTTAATCCTGCACTGTTGGCAATGGGAAATAAAGAAATTATTATTTTAATGGCTGCCTTTTCAGATCAGATGTATTGCTTTCCAACATTCAGTAAAATAATGTAGCATATTAGAACAGGAAATGAGAAATTATGATAAAAAGGTAATTAAAACCTAACTGTCCAGGATTTAATTCGTGCCGTCTCAAATAACCACTTCTGGGAAAACGTGATGTTGACAAAACCTTGGCCCAGGTCTTACTACCTACAAACCATCTGCCTAATCAATTATTAGTTCATCAGAGACTCTAACACACAAACAAAACCAGATGTGATATGCTCTGTGTGAATTTACTGATGTTTCCTTTGCACTCAGGCTATATGAACATTCATGTACATTGTATTATCACTTTATGAAAAACTGATTAGACTCGTACACATCCTCGCTGCTTACACGTCTGAACGGTTAGAGCAGGAGAAAAGGAATAACAGGTGTTTGATTAACTAAACTGCCTTTGAGAATATGTAATTCAAATAATTTAGTCTTGCCTAATATTTAGATGTAATCAAATTTGTTTTCAAAGAGCAAAGATTTGATCAAGGAAATTATTTTTTCAAAATCTCCCCACTGTGAAAACAATGTAAAAACACACATAAGTATATATTTCTTTTTATTTACACATACATATATATTTCGTTTTATCTGGGAAATAAAATATTTCTCTCCCATTTCATTCCATGCTGCAAGTTCTCTCCCCTTAACAAAAGAAATCATATTATCAGCATAAGGTTCATGATTTCCCAGGGCTGAACTCCCAGGCCTGAGCCCCATTTACCCATTCCCTCACTCAGGTAAGATGCCTATCCATACAAATTGTACTAGAAATCCAAGGACCTCCCTAAAGCCAAATCAGAGCATGCACACATACACACCCCTTCTGCCACGGAAATAATTTCTTTAAGAAATGAAACTCTCAGAATTCAGAACAGCAAGAAAATAAAAAATACAACAGATTTCATAAGCCCTTTATATTGACTACTAAACCTACATAGATTATAATGCATATACCTATAGCACCCCCTGGCCTCCAGAATTAAGGGAGTTGATGCAAAAATTGAGACTGCAATTCTCACAGAGAGTTCCTCAGGAACAAAATGGGAGAACAGTGAATTTTCGTTGTGTGACCCTTTTGTCTCTATAGAGGAACTCTGCAAAATTACTTCTCTGGAGATTGCAATCCATAATATGCAATTATACAAACTATAAGGGGGGAAGACTTTCTTCATCCAATCCAAAGAGAGAGATCCTACTATGCACAGTTGACTGTTTTTCCACTTCTTAATTCCAGGTAAGGTTGCAATAACAAACTACGAAAAAGACAAATTAAGAAGCTGTAGATCTCCCTGATACACAATATTAAATGTTCAGGATAATAGAAGGAACAGTAGGACTGGAAACCTAAACGCTTTGTCAAGTAAATTCTGTTTCTGATTCAATCACAGTGAGACTACAGAAAGCATTGCTATTTTTCCATTAGTAAAAGATATTGCTAAGGGTACCCAGACAAACAAACAGGCAAGAGAAGAGAGGAAGAAAAAAAAACCAAGCAAAGATGGCTGGAAATAAAAAAATTCACAAGGCGTATAGAGGGTGCTTTCATCTGAGGAGGAGTTTGATACAGAAGGTGTTTTCCAAAAAACTAGAAAACTTTTAAAAAGTAGACAGCCTTTTAAAGATAAAAATAAACTGAAGACAAAGTTAAAACATTCAAGGATGTGTCTGTGAATAGAACAGCTGTGCCCAGTAATACTCAGGCAACAAGATTTCACATTACTATAGCACTACCAGCATGAAGATTTCAAGAATTCTAGCGATATTCATTAATCAAAGGCATATCACAGCCATCCAGTGCTACCCCTGCCTAAGTAAGAAATGGCAATGGGGAAAGCTCCCGGCAGTCACACAAGAAATTATCAGCAGAGTGATAATTAGAGTAACTAATTAGAGTGATAACTGAATTAGAGTGAGGGGCCAATGGGTCAGGAGTAGTAAAGAACAAGACCTAGGCACAAACTGTTCATGTGAAACAAACCCAGGAAAATTCACCTCTGAGTCCTGTACTGCAGTGAGACAATTGATCTTCTTCCCATACACTGCTCACTTTCATGTACTATGATCTAGTACAACGACTTGTGTATCTGAATGGATTTTCTAAAAGATAATCTCTGCCTTAAAATTACTTAGAGAATTCCATCTTTTCCAACGGTTAATTATCCCCTTCTTAAATATTTGCACCTTTTTTCCAAGCTTTTGACCTTAATATATTTTCACCTGCTATCTCAAGGAGATTTCTATTATGAAACTATTATTCATATACAGAAATTAATAAACCACCACCATTTATAAGGCTGATTGTCTTTGGTTGAAACTAAGCCAGATGTTCTCCTGGAGCTCTCCTACAACTTAAGGGTTGGTTTAGTCCACAGCACCAGACTACAGCTTTTCTGAAGCAAAATCCCCTGAAGCACAAATAGTGTGGAAGTGAGGTTCCTCAGCACCAGCTGTCTTGCTTTCTGGGCCTGTTGCTATCCTGCTCCACTACTTGCTAATGTGGGCTCGTCCACAGTACGTCAGGAGAAGCACGGTGTGCAGTCTTTATTTCCAGAACAATCACCCTATATGTGGCCAAAATAAAACATGGTTTGTTTGAACTAAATTAACCAAACTGTCCAGATCACCCTAGACCAAGGTCCTCTTTTTTACCAGTATTTTGTCCTCTGTAAACTTTGAGTGATGCTTTGGTTTTCCTTCCCAAATACAACGTTCATTTTGTTCCCTTGTTGAAATACTTCCTCTACTCTCCATAGTGAAGAGGCGTTTATTCCATTTCTTCACTTTTGTATTCTCATTATTTCCAATTTTTCAGCTGTGGCAAGTTCACTTAGAAGTAAGAAATATATAAAGACAGCATGTGTCTCTTTTGCCATATTTTATAAATACTTCATCTCTTTATTCCCAACAACATTCAGCCTCCAATTACCTTTACAAGAAACAAGTTATGGAATTTTAAAAAGTAATTCAGGTAAAATATGAAATGCTTTTCTCTGCCCATACAAAAGAATAATCTGACAAGGCTCACGTGCATGAATCCAACTGTCTTTACTGTTTGCCTAACTCATATGGCTTTGTAGGACGAGCTATATTGAAAGGTGGCAGGGCAACCCTTTAATAACCTAATTAAAACACACAGAAATCTACACTGAATACATATTTGAGAAACATGATAATTTGAGTATAGCAATACTTTTCAGACCAAAAGCAAAATATACTTTCAGGTCTGAAAGGGAAGATGTTAGGGGACAGCAGGGGAGGAAGAGCCAAGCAGCGTCTCTCCAAAATGAACTTCTTGATATATGATGCTAACTCTGTGCTAATGGCATATTCATTATAGAGAGGAATATTTAAATATACGTGTGTGTGTATACATACGTGTATATATATTAATATATTCATTATAGAATCAAGCCTAAATCTTTCACAATACTTGTTCAGACTCAGAGAAGGAAACAGCTGTTCTCAAAAAAAAGTTGCTTCAAAAGTAATTACAGAAATTGCCGCTTTGTGATTCACTTCTTTCACACAGATTTTGTGGCAGTTTGACTTACTTTGAAGTGAGAATAAGCTGCAGAAATTGAAGGCTGTTAAATTTAGCTGAATCTTCCTTTTGACTTCTTCTTTGTACTACCTGAAAACACTTTTGCAACCAATACCATCTTTGAACTATGAAATTAATCAAAAAGTTTCCTAGTCCATTCAAGACTAAAAAAAGTCAGAAACTTCTTCAACATCTGAGCCGCTTGAACATTTCACTGTTCTGGCTACACTTCTCCCTGCTTGAGACAACATGTGCAAACCTTCCTGCCACTCACATCAGTTGCGGAGGTGATGGAGCTGGTAGCTGCAGGCTCTAGGAAGACCTCCAAACAGTCTCTGCCTTCAGCAGACCCTGTCATCGAGAGGAGCGAGGGCCATCCATGAAGGCATCAGGGAGCAGCACGCATGCAGGGAGCTACCACACAGGGCAGACAGTGAAGTCTTGGTCAACAGTGTCACCAGCTGAGAAGGTGCGGAGAGAATGGAGGGACAGTGCAGAGGCTAAAGCCTGGAGGAAAGAAGAAAGAGAGCAAAAAATAAAACAGATAGTGACAATGAGAAGGAAATAAGGAAGAGGAAAAAAGTGGTGACTGTCAGCCAGTAGAAGGTTCATCAGCAAAGGGACTAAAGAGTTTCCTCCCGAACCAGGCATCGAGTGGTTACTGCAACCTTATGTTGAAGAGAAATAGTATGGAAACACACAACTAACAATGCTTCAGCCTTTACATTACAACTTGCAACAGCAAGGCTGAATACGCCTTCCAGCCTAAGCCAAGCCAGAGTGCATACCACCAGGAGATCTTTACACCAGCGTTAGGAGCAGTTCAGCTGAGCCAGCGGTGAATTCTTCCTTCACTTCCCCCTGCTTCCAGGACAAAGAAGGCTACAAAGACAGGCAACATTACTTCACGTTTTCTTTACAAGCATTTGCTATGTTACATTCTGCAGAAAGGCCGGGCTTGCCAGCAGACTGCAAGAAATCCTTCACCGGGATGGAGGAGGCCCATGTGTCTTGTTTAGGCTGTGCATCACATTGCCTTATAAACTGACCCACAGGTCAAAAACAAAACAAAACAAAACATAACACAGACAGGGGAGGTTTCTTTACCTCACAGGCTGAAGCATCTGGATCAACTAGGACAACAAAGTTGTTGGTTCAAATACATACCATCAACAGAATGGAAAATCAACTTTCCTGTTCTGGTTGCCAAGCAAAAGTGAAGAAAATTGCTGAAACCAAACAACCATGTTCTTTTGTAACTATTTTGTTTTAATTAAGGACTCCCAGAACAGGCTAACATCCTCCAAAGTTAGCTTGCAACTTTGAGAGGTGACTTACTTTGCTATTTCAATTTAACAGCTATTCTAGTATGAACAGAACAGCTCTGTTATGAGGAAGAAAGGGAAGAAGGGATGAGGGGAGTAAGACGGAAGGGAGGAAGAAGAGAAGGAGAAATGGAAGGAAAAGAAGCTGTCATCAAGTAGGAAATGATGTCGATGTTCTCATTTACCAAACGGGGGTAAGGTTCATGGCTTAAAGTTCATCAGTCTCAATGATTTTGCAAGAATCTATGAACTCTGACAATGCAGAACAGTGAATGCATTTTGTATTAGCTCTTCATTCTTCATAAAGCATTTCTTTATATCCCCGCTGAGTGCTTTTTTAGCAGTATCAACAGTTCCATGAAGGGAAAGGGAACAGGTTGTGAAAACATTATCAATCACTGTATCCACAGAGTTTTCTTAATTCCAATATTATAACCCAGAAGTTATACTAGAAATAAGAACAAGAAAGAAAAAAAAATTCAGTGTTAATGACTACATTCCTAATATTTCTAGGTGTACATATCACTTCAAAAATACAGATATTTTCTAAAGGTAGGCTGTTTTAATACTAATATGAGACACTGTAAATGAATACAGTGCCAAGAATAGTAACTTTGAAAATGTAAGTAATTCTTCAGAGCCATAAACTGTGGGGAGAGATGGGAAAGACTGAAGAAGGAGGGCTGGGGAGCAGAGAAGCCAAGAAAGGAAATTGCATGAGAGATGTGGGATGTGTAGACAAGGTAAGGCACTAATATAAAAAGAAGAATGAGTGGTAAGAAAGTGAAAAGCAAGATAAAAGCGGTCATAAAAAAAGGAAGCAACAGAGACTAGGGCCTAGAGCCAGAAAAGCTCTTATGTTCTTAACATATGTTATTAAATATATGAAGCACCCTACAAATAAAGTTAATGATATATGATATATTCTGCAAGACAGAGGAATTAACAATCAAGGAAAGAAAAGTAACAAATCAAAGAGCAAGAATATCTAAAGAAAGAAGAAAAAAGGTCAGCAGAAGACTAGAGTGAAACTAAACACAGAATGTGAGCCATCCTTGTCATAGGGGGCTTTCTTATGAGTTTTCAATGTTAAAGAATCTTTGGATAACCTAAAAATCATACACAGTAATTTCTCAAATCAAAAATTGCTGGATCCAACATGGGGAAATTACATATCATTTGCCAAAAGAAGAAGATATAATCATTTAACAAAAAAGTTTACAATCACATAGATGCAACTGATAACAATCTGACTGCAACAAGGTGTAAAAAGCATCAAGTCCAAATCGGTCATATATATACACACAACTCCTTTCTAATTTTAAAGGCACAGTTTCACAGACATGAAAGCAACTTTGAGAGCAAACATTTGCCTAGAAAATATGAATGGTATTTGAAAACTTTTTAAGCATACTTTACTGGCTGTTGGGAAAAGCTATAATTCATCAAAATACTACGGTTCAAAAAATAAAAAGGAAAGTAAAATTTTGTTCACCTTTGGTTTAGAAGATGAACAACAAGTGAAAAATTATAAATGTAAGAATAGTCTGGGATAATAAAACTTTGGATTCTCAAACCATAATTGCAAGCTTAAATATGTGCAGAGAATATATTTGTAAAGTGAAAACAGATATAAGACAGCATTTCAGGAATTCTAGAAAATTAATAACTGAAACAAAAGGACACAAAAATAAGGCAGCAGTTCAGTCAAGGAAGGCAGTTTTCTAAAATATTTAGGGAACAAAAAGGAATCCTAATATTGGCATCAGACAATTCTTAAAATGAAACATTGGTATTCTCAATAACAGTAATGCAAAAAAAACACAGCAGCATTCAGTAAGTCTGTTCTGGTTTGGGAAATCAAGGTTTTAATTAAGAATTAGAGACTAATATACTAATAACAACCAATAAGGTTATATAAGTATATTATACATAAGTATACAGTGATTCCTCTCAAACTAACTGAATAACTGTTAATTCAAGATACTTGGCCGATGAGAACAACAGCATTGTGTAATGTATTTTGCCTACTGTAAGGCATTTGATACAATAGTCTGACAATTTGCTTAAGGTAGAAGTATGAAACAAAACAAATTGTCATATATTAAAATGAAAGAAAACTGTTTATTAGACTCTAAAAAATGCAATGGTGAATGAAGAAACATCAACAACCAAGCATGTCCTACTGCAATTCACAGGTTGTGTTTGGCAGCTGTACTATTTTGTATTTTCCTCAGGGTCATGAATGCAAGAATAACAGCCTTACTAACCAGATGTGCAGAAAAATACAGTATTTGGAAGAAGAATAAGTAAAAAAATAGCACTTTTAATGAAAAGAAACAACATGGAATGTTTTATAACCTTCCTTCAGGGAAACAACATAATTTCTGTTACAGCTAAATATAAAAGCATGTGTATGGGAGGGGGGGAAGCAAACCATTTGCTAGACATAGTGCTCTGTCCTGAGGAGAAGCGACTGACAAAGATTTGGAGTACTAGCAGACAGCTGAACAGGAGCTGCCAATATTACCCTGTGCCCATAGGCTTAGAGTAATCCTCATGTAATATAGCTCAGTAGGGAAAAATGGAATAGCAAGAAGAGTCATATTTGCCTCTTTTGTCACTGACACACCGTCTAGTGGGATAACACATATAAAGGTCAGAAATAAACAGCACTTTTTAACAGTACAGATAATTACCCATTGGATAACTATTCCGTGCTTGTCCAGACTGATTTAAAGTAGTCTTACAATGAAGCAAAGACTTGCTTTCCTAAACTATCTATGATTTCAAAAAGAAAATAATTCGAAGAGCTCCTATAGGTTGTGCTACACAGCAGGTCAGCCAGGATGGTCAGAGCAGATCTGTTCAGCCACGCAAGCTCTGAAAGCAGGACTGTAAAAGCCCTGTGCTCATACTGTGGGAATGATCCATAAAGCAAACGCTACAGCAGCGAGATGTGTTCCCCGAGGTCCCCCTCGCAAACCCTCACAGCATCCAGATGCCAAGAGCCAATAGGAGAACAACATGTTGGACTGCAAGACACAGTGATGTGAAAAACCTAAGCAGCGCTGCCGCTCGGAGCTGCCTACCTCTGCTGAGGCTTTTCCAGCTCCTTCAGATGGCTGCAAGTGCAAGAAGGTGACTTTATTTTGACTACACTTTCTTCAAATATGCAGAATCCCCATCCCAGCATAAAAAATTCAGTAACTTGGTCACCACATAAATCAGAGAGATATCGTCAGATTGGAGAGTTTTCAGAAAAGAAAAAATCTGAGCGAGTAACCTATCAGCAATTAGTAAAGTCACTAGGGCATATTTAGCTGGTATATTTTAGAACACAACATATTAAAAAGAAGATAGCACAGGAGATGCATGATTCAGCACAACTTATGAAGACGCGTTAAGAATGAATGGCAAGAAACAAAATGCAGCTGTCAAAAAACATCCTTAGCGGTGGAAGATATTCAGCTGCATGACACTTTTTTTTTTGTTTTGGGGGGGGGGGGGGGGAAGTTATGATGGTACTCTTAAAAATCTAGAAAATTAAAACAAACCTGCGCTGAGAGGAACATGAAGGGGAACACCCAGTATGCTTTTACTATTCCTGATTTCTCCAACTACGCTGTAGCTGGTGACTGGCTATATATTCTAAAAACCTCAGAGATGAGACGAACGATGTTGGTAGACAGAAAATGCTCCCATATAATCAAGTAAATATCAAGTTTGTGCATGACTGCAAAACAAAACCTTTAGACATTATTAATGAATGCTCAGGGAGCAGCTAAACATATAACCCACAAGATAAACAAATATTAATTTGACAGGGCCCTGTACGTAGGAATTTTGCTACCAAAGAGCCAATTTGTAATAGCAATCATAAAGCCCTTAAATTAAGCATCGATGTAGGAGCAAGCAAAGCCAAGAAATCCCCTAAAGTACTGCTTGATTGGAAAAGCAGGAATTGCATAGAAATAAAGAAGTTGCTATAAAGGAACTAACAAGTGGACACCTAGAAGAGCAGAATGTTTGTAGCTAGTACACAGCTATTGAGTGATGCAGAGCAAATGTATGGAAAACCAACACAAATAACTACCAATGTAAAAGATTATTTGAAGCAGCTCTTCAAAAAACTGAAGTTGGTGTCTTAATGAGGACAATAAAAGAGAAAATAAAACTCTGGCAGACTAAAGGTAAAAATGCAATACGGCAAGCCAAAAAGGTTTGAGAAATAACTTGCAAGGGGGTTTTTTTTGTGGGGGTTTTGGTTTTTTTAAGTACATCAAGATCAAGAAGTTTGCCAGAGTGTCTGGAGTTCTGAAACAAAGATGTAAAAGGAGCACTGAGAAAAAATAAGGCTATAACAGAAAAACTAAATTAAGTTTTTGCATCCATGTTCATAGCAAGGTCCTTAAGAGAAATTCAAATAACAGAACCTTTCTTAAGGGGGGTCGTTGAAGGATCTGCCTAAAAGTTAAAGTGTCAGTAAAAGAGGCTATAGAAAAATCCACAGAGAACAACAAGAAGTTAACAGGACCAGCTCATGAGTTTTAAAAGAATTAAAGCGTGAAGTTCTCAGTATCAAAGGACAGAAAAAAACCAAAATGGGATGTCAAATCTTAAAAGGGTTTGGGAAAGGAGGAAGACAGAGGTAAACCTAAGGTAGTTGAGAACAGGTAACCAGACATCTCTACCTGGTAAATTAACAAAAACTGCTACAAGGAACACAATTAGAGTATCCATAAATAACAATATTTGGAGAAGTGTCATCATGGGAGCTTCCCTAAAAGGATTTTTATTCTGGAGTCAATAGAAATGTGAAAAGAAATTAAATTAAGTAATTCAACAAGCTCTGTCTCCAAGACCTCTCAGAGAAACTGACATGCCACAGACAGGCCCCATGGGGCTAAATAATTGGCTGAAAGGTAGGACACAAAAACAAATACTAATGGTTACGATTTTTTCAATGGAGGCAGGTCACAAGGGAAGTCTTTCTATTAGTGCCTCTGTTATTTAATATTTTAATAAGAGACCTGGAAAAAAAGATGAATAGTGATATAACTAAGTTTGCTGATGATACTATGTTAGGGTAGTAAGGGCCAACTGCGATGAGTTGGAAAAGGATTTCACAATATAAAGGAAGTGATGAAATGGCAGCTGGAATTCAATAAATACCTGACGGTTGAAGAGTATATTAAACAAATTATGGCCAAAAATTTGCCTTATTTAGACTAAAAAAAAACAAAGATGAGAGGAAATCTGACTACTCTCTATAAATACAACATTAGGCATAAACATCAAGACCTAAAAGGTATTTAAGCCAAAGAAAGAAAGCTGGCACTGCAAGCAAATTTAGTATAGAATTTACAAGCTTCTCAGCTGCCAGAGGGGTGAAGCTCTAGATCAGCCTGTCCATGAGAGGAAAAACAGCCTAACCGGGCTTTAAGATGAATGTGGATAAGCACTGTGAACAAATTACACAATCTGGTTGCTATGACAGCTTAGTACCGGGTTAGCTGCCCAACCTAGGCTGGATTCAATAAATGAAACTAAAGCCAAAACTTACCAGCATGTAGCAGATGCACTATGACTTGTGTCTATGCAGAAGCAAGTCCTAGCGCATTACCTATGTGGAAGTAAGTTTCTGCTTAATGTCATTGTATGTTTCTGCTTCTCTTTAGATCAAGAGAGGTGAGTTGCTTTGCGTGCAGGAAGCCTTGGAGGTAACTAACAGTAACTCAGTCATGTGCACAAGACTTCTATAGCTAGAGACATAATTAGATTTAAAGTATTTTTGAGAGAGAAAGAATATTCCACTTTTATCCAGGACATCTGCTTTTCCCTTTGATTATATTTCTATGACAGCAGAGGTAGCTTTAAGTGTGAAGGTCCAGTCTTTTGCAAGCAGTTATTTGACTTGCCTGAGCAGATCCAGTGCTGAGACAAATTAGTGATAGGTTTGGTAGCTAGCACAGGGAAGGCAATTAGTTAATAAAAATAAGTTGTTATCAGTTTTGTTCACACCAGTAGCAAGGTTTTGAAGTGATCTCCCCAAATCTTGCCTTGGCTTGGTTTGCAGAGCAGCTGGGGTGTGCATAAAACAGATTCCTTTTAGGGTAAACTAAACTGAAATCTCTGCTCCAAAAGTGTGCCAAACGCACCCCGGCCCCTCACAGGGACATAAGGGTCTGAACACAAGACTGGTTCTCCGGGCAGTCTCAAGCCATGTGTCAGGCATTATATGCCACCCGGGACATTAGGCCCTCACTGTCCCACCACAGCACTGCCAGACATTCACAGGGATGGACACCAATGGCTGGAAACCCGCCGGGAAGGCTGTGCCAGGAGAGCGGGGCACAACAGTCATGGTCTTACCCCAACCCTGACACCCAAATCACGGAGGACCTAAACCGGTCCAGCATTTACTAGAAGACCCTGGTTGTATTAAAATGGCAACAGGTTGGGTTGAAGGGTTGTATAACACCAAGCAGCTGATACGGGCTCACTTCGTAATGTACACATCTCCCAAGCACAAAAATTTTACCTTGAACATAATGAGTTGTCCAATGTTTTGTCTAGTTTTCAATCATCTAAGTTACCAAAGATCAAATCTGCTGAATGGTTTGTCTTACTTGCCTCGGTTTAATCCCTGAGGGAAGAAAGATTAGTTGCTTGTGCCTATTCCTCCTTTTAAAAAAATATAAATATCATAACTGACTCACCATCTAATTCATAAATTTTCTTGAGTCTTTCTTGACTCAGCTTTCTCTAGCTTTTTCTGGTTTATTTTTAAAGGCATTTCTACAAGTACATCCTTCATGTTGCTAGGTTTCAAGAGAAAAGAAATAAAGGAAGAAAACAAATCAATATTTTTTTAAAAAGACAGCTCTTTGTCAAAAGTCCAAAAGGAAGTATGAAAGTAATCTTCTTCTGTCACATATGTGCCAACCTCCCTTTTTGCCTAAATTTACTTTTTCATTGTTTGTGATGGACACTGCATACAAAACTGTGCCAGTGAGCAGCATGGTTGCTCAAATGCTTCGTTAAGAGGAAGACTACCCAAGAAAACAAGGTGTTAAGGGACTCATAAAATTCATGTGTCATAAAATTACAAAATTTCATTTAAGTGGTGCCTTTGATGTCCTCCTGCTTTAAAGTGGGTGCATGTGTATGCATGTGCAAGCTCTTGTGTGTGTAGTACACCAACATATACATAAACATCATAGAAATGCAGTCATGTTTGGTGCAAAGCAGCTGCTCAACAGGATATAGCAACATATATGACAGATTAGGACAAAAAGCAAATCCACAAGAAATGTGCCCAGTTTAAACTACAGGAAGAGTTTAGGTTGACAAAACAGAACAATCAGAGCGGCTGGGACAGAAATATTATCACGCCTTACTCTTGTGAAATGTGCCATCATCTCTGTAACGACCACATGAAATCAAGACTTCAGGGTTGCTTTCATATCCGAAGTGTCCAGGCAAGCTATCAATGCCTGTACAGAAAGTGCCCTTCAGACAGAGCCAGAGGAAGTCAATACAAGCCGAAACTGAATGATTTCTTAGGATGGTGGGGACACAGCTTGGCACCAGTTGCGGATATATTTGCATACTGGGCAGCAGCACAGTCTGAGATTAATGGTATTTTGGAATGAATAAGCAGGTTGTTTATATGATTTGTAACAACATAACAAGACGAGCCCACAAATATCATTCGAGTCCATCACCTCAAAATTGGTGATGCCAATAAAATGACACCCGGCTATGAAATGCTTCCTACTGTATCACTGCAAAACAAAATCTCGATGATCTTATTTGTAAAGACACAACCAGTTTATCTCCACTTGAAGAACACACAAGGCAAAACTATAAGCAGTTACCACAAACTTTCAGAGAACAAACAAAATCTAAAGAAGATTTTAGTTCTCTGTTGGTTTGGATTTCAAACCAAGTGCTTTGAAAAAATTGCCAAAATTGAAATCTGACCAATTTTGGCTTCCCAGTGTTTATGTTTAGCTGCCATAGACGATATAAAGACTGAATAGACAGTTACGATAGCCCACAAGCTATCTTGGCAGATCTAACCTGTAACTGCTGTGCTATTGAAAGCCATAAAAATTGTGAATGAAAGCTATTTAGAACTGAATAGACACAAAACTAGTAGCTTTATATAGAAATGTAATTGGACTCTTAAAAAACTGAATATTTGAAACATATCTGCATAATTCCAGGCTTATTTCTTTGTAGATTATTCTCCTTTAACTATTCCATTTTTTAAGATAACCGAACCAAGACAAATGGTATTTTTCTTACCTGCAGGACTTTGCACTAAAACAATTAGTTATATTTGCACATTAATAAAAATACACAAAAATCCCACAAAAACATATTTTCAAAACCAAATATTATTTTCACTCTAAAAAAATAACTGGGTTTTATCATTTAGACTCTAGAACATACTTAAATAGCAAACTGACAAAATTCTGTCCTTTTGGCTGTTAATCTACCTTTTGCAGTAAGTAATGGTAACAACAGAAACTATTAAAAAAAGAAAAAAAGAAATAGCAGAGACAATCCAAATTATAGGTCTGGGAAATTATAAATGAAATTACTTTTAGCATCTGATATGAAACAGGGCTTTTTTCAGATCAAAGAGATCTGCAAATTTCAACAGCTATAATACACACATGCTAACCACTGAAAAAGCAAAATAAATAAATATACCTTGTAGAGCTAGCAAATTGTTTAATATGAGGTAATTATATAAAAATCTTTCCCTCCACTTTTATCTTCTTTCTCAGACTCGTTACCAAGCATCAGCTCAATGCTGCCAGACTGAGCTGCTACAGCTACTGGCTTCTTGGAATGTGGGGTTTTTTCCTAAAATAAAGAGGATTATTTTACTCTTGCAAAGTCAAACGCTCATATCCATCTACAAGAAAGCACCACACAAATTTCTCCCACATTCATCTGCAGCGTTGCCCTCCAAAATGGAAAAAAAAAAAAAAATTTGGTGAGAAAATATATGGTCATATTTTTAAACTGTGTCTTCTTCAGGAAAAAATACTGTGTTTAAATTCCAATTCCACTATTTAGCCAGAAATGGAAATGGCCTTCTGAGTCACTGAGTGTAATCCTTCCTACCAAGCCTTCACCTCCTGCAGCCAACTCACTGTGCCTCTTACAAAGGCGGACACGTCCTCTCCTACCCCTCCCCTGGAAGGCTGAACCTGCCTACGTTTCCAGCTCCAGTCTGAATTTATTCACAGTCATACCTGTTTGGTTTTGTGTCGGCAATAGCTTTCAGGACAAGTATTCGTGTCGTGAATACCTGATAAAGAACATTTAAGCAAAATCATCACCTACAGCATTATGGCAGCAAGATTTAAAATCATCTTTCCTATACAGAAGTCAAGTTATTACCTTTTGCCATTTTTATTTAAAATTTATATTCATATGTTAGTGTGAAAGGTATTAAATGAACTCTACGCTTTAATACTTGGCAAGTGCATTTTATGTTTATGTATTATATATATTTTTATATATATAAAATTTTTAAACTTTTGTTTTCACTTTTCACTATTTTTATACTTTCATTTACTACCAAATGATCTCATGTTTCCCTGCACCGCTCACCAGGCCTCTAGAGTACAACTCCATGTACAGTATGAGGGACTGGGGCTTAAATTTTTCCTGTAGCCTCCAGGGGCTCCCATGAGGCTCGCCTCTTCCTCCCTTCCTTCCACACACCCTGGCGTGGCCTTTGCAAGCGCCTGTACCCCTTCCTCAGCTTCTGGAGATCTCACAGTGAGATTCGAGTAGAGTAGCAGGACACGTGTAGGAACCCAGTCCACATTGGCTCTGTCCCTTCACTTTCTATTTACGCTTTTCCCACAGTACTCTCATTAATTTTACTCAATTTTCTCGTTCTCTTTCCACCAGTGTCTCCCCCACCGCTGTGCTACACTGTGGTGCCTGAGGAAGCAGCGCAAAAAGGACGTGGGATAAGAAACTGCTGCCAGAAGTAACTTTGGATAGCTGCGAGGAAGAGGTGAAAGAGAAACCCTGCCCACTGTCCGGAGCTGCTTGCTTGTCAAGTGACATTTCAGGTGGCGTGCGTTAGGCGGTGCCAGCCAGACACGCACGGCCATCACTCCAAATGAATGATTAATGGCTGAACCGAGGCAGCAAAATGACAAGGTCTAAAATATGAGAGTGACAGTCTAAGATTAAAATCCACACGTGAGTTCTGATCTCCCCCCAAAGTAACAGTGCTGTCTACCTCTCCAAATTGCAGGGGGAAATTCTCAGAGACTCACCGGATCGCTGCGGCTGGGAAGGACCTTGGCGTCCCCCTCATGTAGTGCAACCCCCTTGCTCAGGCAGGGTCACCCACAGCAGGTCGCTCAGGGCTGTGTCCAGTTGAGTTCTGAATGTCTCCAAGGACAGAGACTCCACAACCTCTCTGGGCAACCTGTGCCACTGTTTGACTGCCCTCACAGTAAAAAAAGCTTTTATTTTTTTCTTTTCTTTTTTCCCCTCTTCTTTTTTTAATGTTTTCTTATGTTCCTTTTCAGAAAAAAGACGACAGATGAGCATGAATGAAGTTAAGTAAATAAACCAGTAGGCAAAAAAAATAAGAAGTGATAACACAGATCCTCTAACTTAACTTGTATTTTACCAACTGCAATTTCTCTGGTTACCACAGAGATAGACACTCTTAAGCTGGGGACTCATGTTCACAAGCCTTAGCGTTCAGTTGTGGGAATCGTCAGGGAATCCAGCTCTGAGGCAAGGCCTCAAAACTCCCGTTATGTGCATGTTGGTAATGTGCAAACTCGTGAAGCAAAGGCAAATAGGCAACACTGGATTAGAACTTGCTTTATCATCTAATGAACATACACATCTTTTTTTAAAGCAGTATAAACACTCTCCTCTCCTGCCCATGCAACGCTTTATCAACAAACCCAACAATGCAAACTTTTAAACAAAAATGTCTGTATGATCGGCTCCTAAGTTTTACCCAGCTTGCATAATAAGGATGGCTTTTTCTAATCGCTTTCAGTTTCTGAGTCAGGTATTTACACATAGATGCTGTTGCACTTCTGACACCGCAGCAATTCAATCAAGACAGAATTTGGGACATAATTTTCTTTCAGCGCCTATGATGAGGAGAGGAACTGCACTGAAAAACTAACATACCTGACCACTACTCTTTGTACTTCAGTGTAATCACAAAGTGAAATTTCTCAGTTCACAATGGATTTTTAGAAAAAAAAACTGAGAAAGATTTCAAACAGTTCTTTCATCTAATGCCTCGTCATTAGGGTATAGATCAGCAAGACAGAGAAAATAAAGAAATGTGCGGTAATGGCCTCTGCACCTCCAAGTGATGCAATACGGGGTCCAGGCTGCAGGCCATGAAGGGAAATCAGGAGATTCCAGCTTATTTCATTACGTCTATTTTAACAAACACTTGTTCTCTCAAACTTTTATATGATATCAAGGCATATCACTTAGGGATCCAAATTTAAAATAAGCCTTTGAAACTTAAAAGTAAACTCCAAAGAAAGCACATGTGATTTGGAAGAAAGAAAAATAAAAGAAAACCAAACCAAATCAAAACAACCCCCCCAAAAAATTAAACAGAAGTAAAACATACCTATATCCAACTATGGGGGAGAAGGATTTTTGGAAAATTATATTTATCTAAGAAAAAAAAAATAGTTAAATTAAACAAAACCAATACTCAGTAGTAATTACCAGGTAAATTTTACCTACTGAGTTTAGGCACTGCCGTAAAAAATAGAAAGACAAGACTCTCACTTTGTACCAGGAAGAGCCTCTACAATAAAAGGAAAATGACAAATCTCACCAAACACGCGATTTCAATACCATATAGTGTAAGTATGGCTCAGCATCGGCTGACATCAAAATACAGTATTTCATTCATACCAGAAAAATGATACACTGCCTCACGTACATGACTGTCCTTTAATTGAATTAAGTCCTTTCACCATTATGTCTCAGCCAATCAGCCAAGGCACCAGCACGTGATTTCAGATCATTTTGTTTACTATTGTCCTCCTTCTACCTAAATGATCGATTTTGGCTGGGGGGGGGGTGTCACATCATTCTTTCTCAGCTGCAGCATAGGATTTTTGACACCGTCTATAGCACGCGTTAAACAAAGTACCACTACACCTGAAATATTCCTTGTTAAACTTAAAACATACTTTAGGCAACAGTTGGAATGCATTTGGTTTGTTTTCTGTTGCCTTTTTAGGCTTCTCAACTACACTGCAGGACACAGGAAAAAAGGAACATAGTAAGAACAGAAACATTAGGAAGAGTAAAAAATAAATCAAACCAAAAAACCCCTAACTTCTAAGCATTTCCATAGGTATTACTAGGTGTGCCCAGCAAAAGTTCAGGGTAAAAGCAGCATTTAAAATTGAGTGTGGGGGACAGAAACTGCAAAAAACCAAGAGTTTTTTCTGACTTACATTGATCCCAGCAGGCTGTTGCCATTCCCTCTGCAGGGCTCTCACTGGCCAGGGGGATCACATGACATGGGGAACCAAAATAGAAAAGTCTCGGGAGCAAGGAAGCTGAACCAGAAGCACATTTGCAAGAAAAGACGTCTCGCAGGCACAATAACACGCCCTTAGCAGCAAAAGGTGATAAATTTAGACGGGAACCTCGGCTGTGCTGAAAAACGGGCAATGCCTTGAACCTTGCAGCCTGGCATCGGCCACCTTTTTGACACACGGGAAATGTTCTCTGCTGTAAATCTCAGTCCGTGTCTGTGCGTAACTAAACCTGGTAACTGCTCTAATAAGTCTCAACAAATTACCAGACCTTAAAAGAAAATAGGATCTATTAAATTTAAAAATAAATCTATTACAGTTTAAAAATAAACTCCTACCGCTGGAACCACTTTCATCTTCAGGCTAAGGTTTTTAGTGGTTTGTTTCTAGAGAGGAAGCAATTTTTTTAAAAGCACATGCTCTTAAGATAATTGGAAGAGCTGTAAACACATTTCAAAGATTGCTTTCAATTCTTTCACAAGTAAAAAATATGCTTTCAGACCTACACACTAGTAAAACATGCACAGTAAGGCTGCAATTATAAATAAAGAGAAGGTTCAAAGAACCCGAGGCAAAAGCTGAACAGATTAATTGGTGACCAAATGCAAGTAACAGTTAACTTTTTCACCATTTACTAGTTTATTTGAAATTAGATTATTACAGTTTTATGTTCTATAAAATGCCAAGCATTTCCTTGTTTCTAATGAATGTCAGGGCAGTTATTGTAGAAGGAGGCTTTACCGAAACATGCAAACAGCAGTATGAAGGAGACCGTGATCAAGGAAAAGAGAAACATGCTGCATATGTTAACAGGACAAGGACAGGAAATACTTTCTTGCTCTAATCCTTAAGTGCAGTCACCCTCACCTTGCAGTTATAAGGCAAAATATTGAAATGCCCACCCTTTCAATGCAAATGGCTCACAAGGGCTTTTGGATAAACACGTGAATAGAGAATGCAATGCAAAATCCTGCATAGCAGACTCCCACTGTGCAAGAAAAATGAAAATAATATGAAGAGGAGTCAAGAAACCAAACTATTCTCCTTTCATTAAAAAAAACACAAAGGTAATTTTTCTTAATAGTAAAATCTCAGATTAAATTCCCCCCCCCAAAATGTACATATGTATCAAAATATATACCTAATTAGAGAATATCTTCAATCAAGACAGATACTTTGATATTACAAAACCAAGATCTATTTTATTCTACAGGATATCCCAATACTTACACTGAATTTTTCACTAAGTGAGGTACTAGTCCACATAAACATGGTGGCATAAAAAGGCTCTTCGTATCATCCCTGTTCTTATTAACAGTTGTAAAAGGAAACATGAACATTGACGCAAAGCAGTAGAAGAATACACCAGAGATCTTGCCACTGATTATTTAAATATAAAGGAAATCTTTCCAAAACTACTAAATCTGAAATATTTGGAGCTTATTTTTTTCTGGAAAAAAAATACATTTTGAGATCCATGCTGCATATTACTGTACACATACTTCCAAGTATTCTACCACGTACATGATTTTTATCAGTGTTCTTAGGAAAAGCTTTGCATCACTTAAATTGTGCCGTTTTGCAGATAATGTGGCAGAACTGAAGCCAATGGAAGCTTCCCATTGATCACGATAAGAGATGTACTGGAGCACTGAAATGAGTACACAAAACGGTGGATTCTGTCATAGCTCTTAAAAAAGTGACTGAAGAAAATTGGTTTCAGCTACATCCTGTTCATTGATTTAAGAAGCCTGGATGAAAAATCACCTCTTGGATCAATTTTAAATGTAACAATGGCATGCTTTACTGTATTTCAGAGAAGGCCTAGATAAGTGCTAATACCTTTCTCAGAGTATTCTCACTGTACATCCCAAACATACTGCAGATCATCTCAACAACCCTTCTGTGGCCAAACACATAGCTTATTTTATATGTTTTGTGTCCTGTTTTCCCACATTTCATTTTTCACTTTGAAATTATGAAAGCTGGAAAATACACGGGGTGGGGACTATGCCACGATATTCCACCATACATAGATAACTCAGTGGGATGGAAATGTAATCATATGGAAAACAAACCTACTGGCAAAGACAGTGAATCAAAGGGCTAGAGGAATGCCAAAGCAGGGAAAGAAATGCACCCTTGCAGGGGAAAAACATGGCAAGGAAGAAGTACACCATTTACCAGAGTAAAGAGCCTTAGGTAAAAACAGAAAGAGCGTCAAGAAATCCTGGGGCTTAATAGAGAGTGAGAAATACTTGGAACAGAGTAGAATATCTGTTTACACAGCTGGAACCAGGGCATCAGGTGTGTGTTATTCTACATGCCCGCTTCCTCCATTTTTCTTAACACTGATGTATATACACAGTAGTGCATTGCTTAAATAGGCATTCATCAAATGAGCAAATTGACAAATACTGCATTTCAATACTCAAATACTGTCCGATATACATCTATTATTTTGTAAAATTTCTACTGGAAGTATGATAGGAACAAACATTAATATGCTGACCTGCCCTGATAGTACATTATAATTTAAAAAAAAATCAATTCATAGATAGTTAAAGAATACTATAAAAGTAGTGTGCAGAACAGTTTTACCAATTTAAATTGCTAGAAACATGTATCCCTATTGGGGATAGAGATACAGATATTTATTTGGGATAAAGATACATACCTATCTTGGTAGGTAGCTTAATTCTTGAGCCAGAAGAAACCAAGTCATTTTTTTCAAGCTGTGGGCATACTTATGTCCCAGAGATATGACTAGATTGAACCAATTTTCTTAGGGAATCTCTTCATAAATTAATAGAATACTTAAAAAGCAAAATAGCAGGGCCAGAAGGTTATTACACATCCATTTTTAAACACAGTATTTGGACCCCTTTCTATTCACAATACTAATACATCCTCAAACAAATTTTCTTCACCACCGCCAAAAAGTTTAAATCTTACTGCTATCACCAGGTTCCCATATGTCCTAAAGGGACAGTTTTCCATAAAGTTAGTGGGAAATTTCACTACAAATATACAGAAATAGATTAATAATGTGTTCATCCTTCCTTATGCACATAGTTTAGAGCTGTTTATTTAAAAAAAAGCGCAAAAATCTACTATACATTTTAGTCTTAACTAACGTACAAACAGGAGTAAATTATATCACTCTTTTTTAATCTCTCCTGTCTATAACTGTAATCCACAGCCATTTGAACAAACTGTAGTAATCCTGGTGCTAAAATTGGCCTTTAAGAGGCTAAAGATAATCCTTTGTAACAGATGGCCCCCGTAATTTATTTAAATTCACCACACACATCTCTGCAAATTTACTAGTATGTGGTGATACATCTGATCTAAACACTAACATACATATGTTACTCACAAATTTTTCTCCTGGAAAACACCATCCTCATATAAGATGTTTAAACCCATTTAGTGACCTTCTATGATTGAAGATACCAAGTAGCAATATAAAACTAAAAGATCATATCCCCTCACTCCCAGAAAAAGATTATCCAATCTGTTCTAATGGAATAATAAAACCTAACCCTCCTACTATAGGGATGACTGCTTCTACTAAAGAGTTTTTTTTCCTTGTTTAAAATTCATTCTAAATTCTCCCTACCAGATAAAACAATCCCTAATAGAAACACAAGCACTAATTGAGTAATACTGTGCTGTAAGAAAGAAGAGGATGGAAATAAGAGACATTTCTTAACTTGTTTACATACATAATAATAATACTTCACACATCAAAGACAATAGCCGCCACCTTTCAGTTAGTATTCTCAATAGACAAGCCAGTTTTATGCAGTCCTTCTTTCTGCTAAGAGAAATAGCAAAAAGCTGGGAAATGTCAGGTTATATAGTCTTATCCACTGCCTGCTGTGTCAGCCATCGGTATGTCACAACTACAGTCTATACCACCAAATTGTTGCGAAGACTAGAGATCTACAATTCATATTATTTTTTGAAGATTGCTATGAGGTTATTTTTCAATTTAAACACATTAAACAAAGTAAAAAGATGCATATGCCAGAAGTATTTTAAATGTAACTGAGACTTTAACTTTGGGTTATTTTGATACAATGCAATTCCATGAGATATTTTGCTGTAGTAACTCACGCAAATTCAGTCTCTTTAATAAGGAAGGTCCTTATCCACTTCTTTTCTGTGACCTAATATTACTAATCAATTTAGACTCTTGTACAACTGGAATTTAGCCTTTAATACAGCACTAAAAATGTGTGTTTAGAAAAATATTATCAAAAGAGTATGCACCAAGCACCTACATATCTAAGAGCCTAGTCAGGGTCAAAAGCATTGAAACTTTTACAGAAAACTTCAAGTTGCAACAAATTTATTCAAATAAAACACCCTTGTGATCAAATTAGGTTCTTGCTTGATCACCAGCAATCAAATACACTATTTGGGCCTCACATTTCCCATATGCCATTCAGTAACAATCTCATTGTCATCATTATCACCATCTGTTCAAGAAAGGTCAGGATTTATATGAACAAATTAATTCCGAGAAACATAATATTAGAAATGGTTTAAATCAAAAGGTTAAACAAATTAATTTCCTTGTTAGAGCTGTTGAGCGTTAAGAGAGACAAAGTCCATTCAAGTCAGTGGGCAGATTCCCTTCTCCTTCAGTGGGTTTTATAATGGCCTCAAGAGTACCCAGAACTCTTTACACACATTTTTCTGTCCCCTAACACTAAGATTGTGAGTGCCTAATAGCAAATCAGAAATATGTATCGGTTTTAGCAGAGGTATCTGAAGTAGGTGAATCAGCGTGATTTACATTGTATGGGTTTCACTTCTGAAGTGTCCAGGTACAGAGTATTTTTTTTCCTTAGTGCCAAGACTTTAATTCAAACCAGAATCAGCTTCATTGTCTTCCACAGAAACTTGATTAGGCATAAACTGTGAAAACTTTTCCTAGCATTAAACTGATGTTCCAGGGAATACAGTCCTACTTGGTTTAGAGAATCTAGAAATCGCTTTACCACTTATGGAAAAATCCCAGAGGCCTACCCAGTTAGACACTAGACACTTGTGATTTTTTAGTACTTCAAAATCTGAGTAAACAATCAGGCACAGATTAAATAGATCTTGTTTTCATACAGTTATAAACATACAGTCTTCGGAAGGGATACAGGAGGGAGAGTCTACAAATCTGAGCAAGCAAAATGTTACACTGGAAATACACATTACAGAATAGAGTTAGGGCTTCATTAACATTCACAAAATATGTGATTTAACAGGGAATTCCTCCATTTCTAAAAGATATTAAAAAAAAAAAATTAGAGAATGTGTTAATAAAAAACTGCATACCATTGCAGGAAAAGAGACCAGTTTAAAACTTCAGACAAAGATGATTCACCTTCATTAATTTCTCTACCATCTTTGTGTACATCTATCTTTCTAGTATTAGGAACTGTCTGAAGTCATGAGGCTTAAACCTACATTGTTGACCTCCTGCCAAAAACAGATATTGTTATGAGTGACAGACTAGTAATAAGTTGAGGCCTTTTCAGCTGTTTCAATACCTCCATGTTAATATGGGCCATCTCTAATCAAAAGAATATTTTTCAGACATTTACTGGTAGATACAATACATTAATTGGCAGACATTAAAGAACACAGATATTACAGGTGCATATGTACAGCTGGAGAACACGTATAAACAAAAAATCTTGGAAGAAGATAAAATATAAGGAGAGAAACAAAGGAATAGATAAAAGTTCACAGGGATGTATTGAAAAGCTACTGCTTTCTGATAGTCTTTATGGTTCCTATGTTATTACCTACGCAAGGCTGTCTTCCTGATGGTCACTCGAGCTGTGTAGACATGCTCAAAATAGTACTATTCAGGTCAGGTGTTGATAGAAGTGTAGACACAGTAACAAAAGACATTCAGCACAAATTACAAGATCTGCTTTGGGATCTGGATATACACTAGATATGTAATGCCAAGTAGGCTACGTACTACCATGGCTGCACATGGTCCAGCAGTTTAATGTTAGTTCAGATATATCAACATAGTCTGCATTCCCAACTTTCTGTACAGTGCAGAAGCATCCTAAGCAAGCTACTCACAGAGATTATTCGTCTTTAGTGAAGAACGTAGCAGGCAAAATTTGAAGGCATATTTATTATGATTAAAGTATGTATTTTTTGGCTATCATAACAAAATACAATGAACAAATATATTTTCCCCCTAATTTTCTAACAAGGAAGGAAGAAAGAAAATAGAAAAGTAATCTGTTCCTAGGTATCAAATAGAGGAAATTATAGCCTAAAAGATGAAATGTTTGTAAAGTGATAAGAAAACGATAAGAAGATGTTACAAGAGATAAAATAACAAATCTTAGTTAGAGTAGGCATCAGAATTCCCAGTTAAACAATACGGATACTAACCCACACAAGCCACTGAATTAATAAGGGGAAAACCAAGGTTTGTTCTTAACACAAGTATTTTTCAGTTGAAACTCAAATAACTATCACATTTGATTACCTGTCCTTTTATATTAGTAACACAATTTAATAACAGAGTTATTTTCAATTTTGTAGCTACTTCTTGAAAAAGGCTTAGTGAAGTCAAGGGAAAACAGACCTGTACAAGTAATTATTTCTTTTTATGATTTGGTGTGGGATGGAGGTGAACAAAAAAAGAAAGAGAAGAGGGAAGATCAAATGAGATGGAAAAGTATGGACTACATGTTTGGTAGG
Organism: Pygoscelis adeliae; assembly: GCF_000699105.1. Taxonomy (NCBI): domain Eukaryota; kingdom Metazoa; phylum Chordata; class Aves; order Sphenisciformes; family Spheniscidae; genus Pygoscelis; species Pygoscelis adeliae. The sequence goes on along the minus strand of NW_008824807.1, from coordinate 1,504,016 downwards.
AGAAATTTAGAGAACAGCAAAAGTAATGTCCCTTCGCTCTTCTGCCCTCATTCTTGCAACTTTTCATTTAAATATGACGACCAAATGGAAATGCTGAAAATGTTAGGATACAAGAAGAAACTATCAACAGATTATCAAAAACGTTTTGTTTGACAGAAAGGAAGTGGCTACTGTCAAATATTTGGAAAAGAAAAGCATTTACTGTTAAATATCATTACAGAAATTTCAAAATGAAAGCTGATTTTATATTTTATCATGAAAATATCAAAACAGAAAGTTAATGATTTTTCATAATGCTTTTGTCATGTTTTAATTTTTACTGGAAAAAAATTGGTGGAACTGGGATGAATTTTATAAATATTTTTTGAGAAGCACAATGGGCTTTTTATGAATTTCATCCCTCTCTAAATGTACTAGCTACCTAATTTTAGGTACAATGTCACTGTAAATCAGGCACAGAATTAAAGCATTTCATACTACATGCGCACTATTCCAACACACACGCAGTTAACCCAGAATGATGTACAGCAAGATGATCCTTGCAGAAGTTGCCTATCTTGCAGATTAGAAAATAAACACAAATTACTCCAGAAATACAGCAACACATTAATAGTAAAGCGCATTCAACTCAGATTACATATTTAAGAAGAGGAAATTGTCACGAGTCATTAATGTCAACAGTTAGGTCAAAAGGAATTTCTATTACTGTTATCATTATTTAACTTAGCCTCTACAGGATCAATATTTAGAGGACAGGATCTGTTTAAAATGAACAATAGTTTCAGGTTCCAAAATAATTTGATCAAAATAAATACACCAACACACAGCACTACCTCCAACACATAGCATAGCCTTCAACGTGTAGCAGAAAAAAATGTGGATTTAATTATTTTGATTGTCACAGAACTATAGGCATTTATAAAACATTTATTTACCTCCTTATGGGTTGTATCAGAATCATAGATTAGTTTGGGTTGGAAGGGACCTCAAAAGGTCATCTAGTCCAACCCCCCTGCCCTGGGCAGGGACATCTTCAACTAGATCAGGTTGCTCAGAGCCCCGGCCAACCTGACCTTGAATGTTTCCAGGGATGGGGCATCCACCACCTCTTGCGGCAACCTGTGCCAGTGTTTCACCACCCTCAGTGTAAAAAATTTCTTCCTCCTATCTAGTCTAAATCTACCCCCCTTTAGTTTAAAGCCATTCCCCCTTGTCCTGTCACAACAGGCCCTGCTAAAAAGTTCACCGCCATCTTTTTTATAAGCCCCCTTTAAGTACTGAGAGGCTGCAATAAGGTCTCCCCGAAGCCTTCTCTTCTCCAGGCTGAACAACCCCAACTCTCTCAGCCTTTCTTCAGAGGAGAGCTGTTCCATCCCCCTGATCATTTTCGTGGCCCTCCTCTGGACCCGCTCCAACAGGTCTGTGTCTTTCTTATGCTGAGGGCTCCAGAGCTGGACGCAGTACTCCAGGTGGGGTCTCACCAGAGCAGAGTAGAGGGGCAGAATCACCTCCCTCAACCTGCTGGCCACGCTTCTTTGGATGCGGCCCAGGATACGATTGGCCTTCTGGGCTGCGAGCGCACATTGCTGGCTCATGTCCAGCTTTTCACCCACCAGTACGCCCAAGTCCTTCTCATCAGGGCTGCTCTCAATCCCTTCATCCCCCAGCCTGTATTGATACAGGTTGGTTGCCCTGACCCAGGTGCAGGACCTTGCACTTGGCCTTGTTAAACCTCATGAGGTTCACATAGGCCCACTTCTTGAGCTTATCCAGGTCCCTCTGGATGGCATCCCGTCCCTCAGGCACATTGACCACACCACTCAGCTTGGTGTCATCTGCAAACTTGCTGAGGGTGCACCCGATCCCACTGTCTATGTCACAGTCCCCAAAATCTTAACTTCTTTCCTAGCATTACTGGTAGTGCTTCCAGCTCTTCTGCCCTTACAGTCAGGGCAGGATGGGTGGTGCAGCACCTGGACACCCAGCAGGGCGGAAACCTCACCCACCTGGGCCCTTTCTCTATTCCGGGGGAGGCTGAGTTTTCAGCAGCAACCCATGCCTCCTTCCATTGGCATGAGGCATATACTGCCTCTTCCACTTCAGAGCCACACCGTTTTCAGCCCTATTATTTTTATGTTATAGAAGTGGGGCATTAAAGGAGAAGCGAGGGTCTGCAGATAAAGAACGGTAAGAGGATTCATGGAAAAAAATGTGGTTCCTGAGTTTTCAATGGAGGAACTGAGAAAACAGTGAAAAAGGAAACCTCCCGTCCTCCTCTTGTTCCTCTTCTTCTTCCAAAACTTTTGTTCGTATTCGCTGAATATAAATTTGACCGGCTGATATATTGTTGTTGCCTCTCACTATTTGCTTATGTCCTCTTCAAAAGGAGGGGATGAGCAGTGATGCACACTTGCACACGCATGTGCAGTACACAGGTTAATCTGTGACTTGCCAAGCCAAACAACCAAACTCCACCTTACCCGTGAACACAGAGATTCCTGTGACTTCTGTGAGGAAAAAGAGGAAATATATACTACCACCCAGAAGCACAGCTGAGGCAACAACCTTTCTCCTAAGTGGGATGAGGGGCCAAATGTGCATAGGTAGCCAGGAACCAGCAAACATCCGCATTTGTGAATCTTCAAACAACACAGCATTGCCAGCTTCGGCTGCGCCACATCTGTTCGCTAGCACAGTGAACCGTGAACATAAATGAAGCTCTGAGTCTCTACCTGTAGCTTCCACAGGCCCAGTGCTCCATGCCTTGGGTATCAAACAATATCTAAATCTTTGGGACACAGGTGAGAAAAACTAAAAGCCCAAGCAGTCAAGAGTCTCTAGCCAGCTGAAGACTGCAGAATAAACTCCTAAGAGTATGCTCTCATTGCTTGAGCTAAACCCCATTTGTAATTACCAGATTTGGCCAGTATACTGGCATTCAGATGATGCCATGAAATGCTTCTGTCACACCCTTCCTCTTGATAGACTGAAGCTATCATAGCTACTGAAGCTATTTAATTCATTTTCCTTTTGAAGATCAGACAAAATTAATTGCCAGCAGCTGAGCCTCACACACACATACCGTTAGTGCCTGGTTCCCGAGAAAGTGGGTTTCCAGATGGACACCAGGGATGTGCCATCGCGGCGACCCTGACATGTGAGTCACCTCTAGAAGCAGTGCTGGAGAGCAAACCCTGTCCTCCATATTCAGAGAAATAAAGGCTGTCAGGCAATAGACAGGGCAGGCCATGCTGGGTCAAACAGCTTGCCCAGTAGCAAGTCTCCAACACCATCCATAAGCAGACGTCTAGGGAAGAGTAGGAACAGGTAAGCGCCCATGACATTTCTCCCCATACTTGGCCAATCTCCAGCTATTTGCATCTATGGAGGCTTCCTGAGCCAGATGCAGCTTCTGTAAACCACAAGCAGAATATGCATAAGTCTTTGGGAAAGGTTATTTGAGGAAAAAGAACAGGAACCCAAGGACTTCCCTCTTAGCTCTAGCTTAACATGCTGTATTTTCAGTAAACACACTCTTGAGAAAATCCACAACAAGCCAAAACCTAACAGAGAAATAAGAAAGATAAATAAAACAAAGATCTTCTGTCCCATTCTCAATCCTACTTTGCAGAACAATTTGGCAGAAACTATCAGCAAATTTATACTTAAAAGCACTCTAAATTTTAATACATCTTTAAACCATTTTTTCTATTAACAATGGGGAAAAAAATCTGACACCTCCATATACATAAAACAGGACATAAGAAAAGGAACTGCTTTTAGTTTTAATATTTATCTTTTTTTGAAAAAAAAAATCTTCTCATTTTCAGATTCCATAAAAATATGAATCAACAAACAATTATTTTGAGACTTCAAAAAAATAAAAAGGAACATATTGACAAATTTACAAGGACATGCAAACTGATTTCTAAATTTGTGGGACTGCGCACTCTTTAAGCAGTAGGAAGCAGTCACTACAACAAAGCAATGAATGCTTCTTTAACATGCAAGCCAAGAACATTCCTTGAATCTTGAGCCCTAAGTAGTCATTGCTGATGGAAAAGAAGCAATCCTTGTTCTTCATTTGTACTTCTGTGTCTGAAATAAAGGTGAATTGGGGGGGGGTGGGAGGAGTGTATTAAGCTTATTAAATACTAATAGGTTAATTCACTCTACATGAACATAATAGCCACCTTGCTCCGGGTTTGTTACACATCTCTGTCCATGCAGCAATCCCACCAGGCTGCTGAGTGATAAACTGATCCAATGAAGCACAACTCAGGCAAATTTACTCAATCAACAGCAATCCTGACACACATCTTTACACAGGAATCTATCAGAGGTAGTGAATCCTTTGATTGCATGCCACTTCAACCATAACATTGCCCTTTCATGTAAATCCTTTTTCTCAAATTCAGTTATCTGCTTTTCACACCTAACCCTGTAACAAAATTGCCTGAAGGCTTCTCAGAAACACAGGCAAGTGAGCTCTGCAAGAGGGAAAATAAGTGTGTGGGCAGAAGTGCAGGGAGAGGGAGGGGAAAGGAAAGGATAAGGCAAAGAGAGGGAGGCTGACGTAGAGCCCTAAATAACCAGCCTTGCCACTCCTTGGCTGCCAAAATAGCCAGGTGAGCCTGGTTAGCACCAGCGGCAAGATCTTCCTCCAGCAATAGCCTCTGCCCACTCAGGTATCCCCTCCCTTGTGGGTGGGTGGCTGTGGCAGCTGCAGCAGCTGCCCTGCCTTTGCAGGGCTCTGGCACTGGCAAAACGAGCAGTGTGATTCACTTTTGCTCTTACAGGTCTGCACTGAAATCTATGGCTAAATTCTACCTAAAAGGTAGGAAAGGCCTAAAAATTAAACTCACAGGAAAACTGTGAGGAAAGAGAAAAGGGAACTGTTAAATCAACCCTAATGTGAAATTTTTTTAAGTGTGACGTTATGGGTTAAAGTCAGGTATAGAGTTCAGGCAGGCTGCAGTTATTGGGACATAAACTCAAAGTCCCTGACTTATTTATTTAGACAAGCTGTTACTCTACAGATCAGCAAGCTGACCAGCCTTGTGATCTAACTCATACAGAACTCAGAAATACTGCCTTTGAAATCTTAATTAGTGTAGTAGTAATAGGCTCTTTCTCCAATACTGCCATAGTTTGTATGTCAGACAGGCCAAAAAGCTAAATGAAGAGCAAGATGTGTGCATCTCAGCAAACACAGATGATGTAACGCTGTCCTTATGCCCTGTTTCCTTCCCTTCAACCATATTTCTTACCTTAAAACAAACTCCTCATTCTTCTGTGTTCCCAATCTTAGGGTGTTTTTCCCCCAGAACTGTCATTCCACATGACTACCAATCCTAAATATCCAAAAGTCATGTCTTATTTCAAAAAAGGTGTGGCCTAGGTTTGGGGATATTGGGTTTTTTTAACTTATCTTCACTTTTTTTTACCTTTTGGGCAAAATTTTTTAACTGATCTCTGCATTTGTGAAGAACAGAAGATCATCTTAAACAAAAGAGGAACATAATGTAATCACATGACTCTGCCTTTTTTTTTAATTAACAAAGTTCCCATATTGTGCAACCTGCAATAAAAGCCTGAGGTAGCTCACCACAGAGCACATGGTGAGCTCCTTGTCTGCCACTTCACAGAAGTCCTATCCTCCTTCCAGTCCCTCCACATCCCATCTCAAGCTCATTCCCAAATTGCACTCCTCAAGCCCCTTGTCCACTTGCTTTCGTCTTCCTCATCTTTCCAATACTGTCTCTTTGTTTCCTTCCAACCCACACCCTTGCTCAATTTTTCTCCAGAATCAGCAGTCGGGAGAATTGGCCAGTCTGCTCATTGCACATCGCTCCTGACCTGAGCTGCCTCCTTCCCCTTCCAAGCAAAGCACACCCAGTAAGTCCTTGTCCTCTGCCTCCAGGGTCCATATGTCTGCCCACTCCCCCGTGACCGGCATTCCCAAATCCCCCTAGCCCTATGCCACGCCTCCCCCCCAGCCTTACTGAGGGCAGAGGCCATTCCTGGCTCATCCAGGATCATTGTGGAGCGGATCATCTTGAGTGCCATCACATGGCACATACAGGACAACCAGGTGATCAGGCCCAGTCAGCATGGATTTATGAAAGGCAGGGCCTGCTTGACTAGCCTGATCTCCTTCTATGACAAGGTGGCCTGCTTAAGTGGATGAGGGAAAGACTGTGGATGTTGTCTACCTAGATTTTAGTAAAGCCTTTGACACCATTTCCCACAGCATTCTCCTGGAGAAACTGGCTGCTCGTGGCTTGGACAAGTGAATTTTTCACTGGGTAAAAAACTGGCTGGATGGCTCAGCCCAAAGAGTTGTGGTGAATGTAGTTAAACCCAGTTGGCAGCAAGTCACAAGCGGTGTTCCCCAGGGCTTAATATTCGGGCCAGTTCTGTTTAGTATCTTTGTCAATGATCTGGACGAGGGGATCGAGTGCACCCTCAGTAAGTTTGCAGACGACACCAAGTTGGGCGGCAGTGTTGATCTGCTTGAGAGTAGAAAGGCTCTACAGAGGGACCTGGACAGGCTGGATCGATGGGCCGAGGCCAACTGTATGAGATTCAACAAGGCCAAGTGCCGGGTCCTGGCCACAACAACCCCATGCAGCGCTACAGGCTTGGGGAAGAGTGGCTGGAAAGCTGCCTGGCGGAAAAGGACCTGGGGGTGTTGGTCGACAGCCGGCTGA
>NW_008824807.1:1492481-1496881 GCF_000699105.1 Pygoscelis adeliae | reverse complement strand
TGTGAGGAGAAATTTCTTTACTGAAAGAGTGATTAAACATTGGAACAGGCTGCCCAGGGAAGTGGTTGAGTCATCATCCCTGGAAGTATTTAAAAGAGGTGTTGACGTGGTGCTTAGGGACATGGTTTAGTGGTGGACTTGGTAGTGTTAGGTTAACGGTTGGACTTGGTGATCTTAAAGGTCTTTTCCAACCTAAATGATTCTATGATTCTATGATCCTGCCCCCTTGGCAAGGCAGACAGCCCAGACCCCTTGCACCCGTGATGCCCACCAGAAGCTTTGTCTTCTCATTCCTGGACCATGCAGACCAGCAAGTCAGCGCCTGCTTGCTCTCACACTTGGGTTAATGTCCCAGAGAAGAGGCTATGTCAAGGCAGATCCCAAAGCACTGTGGCAGAGTGCTTTTCTGGATTTCACTGGGAAGAAGGAACTCCTTGGGAGGGATGCCCTCAGTGGGGAGAAAGCACAAAACATCATCTGCTTCGAAATCTAGTAAGTGTGCAGTACTATCTAGTGTAAGAGCCTGGATAAGATTAGAGATTAATTTAAATTTACTTAATTATTTTTTATTAATTTTAATTTCATTTTAGTTAAAAGATTTATTTTTAATTAGTGAATCAGAGTTAGACTGCACATCAGCAGGGACATCCAAACCAAAGCTGACACCCAGGCCTGAGCAACACGAAGGATGAGAGTTTTCTCCACCATGATCAAAAAAAGAAGTAAGGGTGATGCAGGGACCAGGAAGAGGAAAAGGAAGAAGAATGAAAAGGATGAAAAGAATTCTGTTTACTTTAAGCTAATGGTTGAACATCTGTGAGAAATGTGCCAGGATTTTAGATTAAGCGGAAAGGAGAAAGAGCTGAAATAGAAAGAAAAAAAAAAATCAGTGCTTGTTCTGTGCTCCTCCCCTTCCTTCCACTTCTCCCAGGAGCACTAGAAAATAGTGACAAAGAGGAAAGAATTAATTGCGTGGAGAGGAAAGTGCAGTGAAGTGCTAAAAAAAGTTGAAGACTTCAGGGGAAAACCTATGGGTTATTGCCAGATTTAAGGACAATTTTTTTTGCTTGCTTTCCAAAGATAACTGGAGATGATAAAATTGATAATTAGGAAGAAAAGAACAGCTAGGAGAAAAAGCAGAATGATGCGCTTGCATAACTGGTAACAACAAAGAATTTTCAACTCCGTTAGTCATTGAGGATAACGTTAAACAACAACTATTAGAGATAAACACTTGATAGATTGTACCCTAGGGCACTGTTTGAGCCAGCCCAAGCAATCTTTGGCTTTCTAGTGTAGTAGCAGAGCAGCTCCAAAAGACACTTGGCACTTCTTGGCACTTCTCAGAAAATTTCCACAGTGATCTGTGCACATCGCAGTGACCTGATCACACCTATTCATCAGAGATGGGGAAGTAAAATCTCAGAGGACAACATTTGCAGAGGATTTAAAGATTGGTCATTATACACAGATTTGGATCGCTTCACAGATGTTAGTACTTTAGGCTTATTGAAAGCCAATGCAAAGTATCTAGGAATGTAGGTCAACTGTGGTTGAAGAGAGGGCTTTATCCCGTAAAATAATGACTGAAAAGGTTCAAGCCACTCTGCATAACTTCTGTTAACCAGCCATACTTAAGCACCTGGTATTAAAGAGTCCACTATTGTAGCCAAGCTTGCTCATCAACTCACCCGGTCTGAACAGCATGAATACACTACATAAGCTTCTGGCCTTTTAGCTACAACCTCAGGGATAACGACCCTCTACCCAGCAAAGCAGCTGAAACTGCAGCAACCGGCTGCATCGACCCTAAAACTCACACTGGATCTCGGCGTCCCCAAGAGTGCAGGACCACTTTTTTCCCTAAGACTACAGACTCTTTGGTTCTCTGGTTGTACAATTAGAAAGAAAATCCTGCGGGAAAGTAGGAGGTACGTGGAAATTTTATAACATGTGTACGTGAGTGCAGACAATGAACCCCACAGCAAATTCTGAGAATTATCTTGTAGAGAAGAGCTGCCAATCTTTTCAAAAAGTTATTAATATCTAGGGAGATACTGGAAGAAAGGATAAAAAGAAGTAAAGTACTCCTTTCCAAAAAAAGAAAAAAGGCAAGAGAGTGTTTCTGGTAATCTTCCTGTAAATTTATCTTTATTGTTAAACAACAAATGGAACAAGTACTAAAAAAAATATTTACTGGCTAGCAATAGGTTTGTGTGAATCGAAGAGTATTAAATTATAAAAGAAAAGGCTCACCAGAAATCTGTGACTCTTTCCAAAAAAAACCAATTATAAAATTAGTGAAAGGAGTGAATTACCATGTGACAGTAAGAAAGGCATTTGATATATTATAAAAATCATAACTTAAAAATTAATTCCAGCTGACCTGGATAGCAACATTGCCAAATTCCATGAAGTTATCTATAGTTACATTGTTATGACCATTTAACACTTGCAAAGAACAGAGAATGCAATCTATAACAGGGTAAGTTTTAAGACAATGTCTTGCTTAACATCCACAAGACTGCGAAGACAGCATACTTGTTTAATTATTGCATTAATGCCCTTCCAACCTTATAAAAGAAACATTTTTCTTTAAACCCTGTGTGAATGGACATAACTCAATTGCATGTTGCAGTTTTCCCACCACATAATGGTGTTCCTCCTTGGACCGGTGAGCCATGCACTAACCTCTTGACGGCAAAAATATCTTGAATTCTCCAGTCACCTTCCATTCGCCTTTGGTTTAAAGATGATTCAGCCCAGCTTGTCCATGGTTACCACCTGCTCACCACAAACTCTGTCAATGTTCCCAGTATAAAACAATAGGGAAGGAAAAGGAAAAAGAAAAGAGAAAAAACAAAACAAAACAGGACAGCATCCTGTACTACCTCTAGAGGGGACAGCATGTGCCTGGCAGCACTGGCTGCACCCTGCACAGGGTGCCCTGGCACACGGAGGTATGGGAGGAGGGAGGAACTGGCCACTGAGGCATAATGGAAATACCTTGTTGAGAGTACATCTTTTGGACTAGCTGAATAATGTTCACTGAAAGCCCATGCTACTGTGACACCTATAAGAAATTAGCTAACCCAAGAATTGGTAAATCAAGAGGCAGATAGTAAAGAGATGCTTTCACTGCATGGTCTGAGCTGCCTTCTGTTCAGCTCAAGCATTGCTCCTCTGATGAACTGCGAGCTTGTAGGGGGAAGGATTCGATCTATTGAAACACGTAGCAACAAAATGAAGTGCTGCATTATATTGCAGACATCTGCAATGGGACAGTATTCTTTTAAGGGCTTTGGGACGTCAAGCCATTACATGAATTTGGGGGAACCCTTTTTGCCATGACAAGGAAAAGCCCCCCATGGAAGAAAAAAAACCCCAAAAGGTGCTGGCATGGGTGACCTACAAGGAAAGATATAAAAAGTCACATAATCTATTTTGGCTAAGTGATGTTTAAGACCACTTCAATTGTCTTCAGAAATCTAAAAGGTACCAAGGAAGAAGAAAATATATTTAACATCATGAAAAGAAGCATAAATATAAAGGGTGGGGTGAAATTAAAAGGAAAAGGTAGGAATAATCCTTATGAATTAATGAAATATTCCTGACTCTGAAGAAGTCTTCCAAAGCAGTCATCAGCCAGTGTCCTGGGATTTCCAACTCTTGAGCAGGTCAGACACTTAAAAACAATCAAACCTACAGAAAATACGCCCGAAGATACTTAAAACCATCTGAAATAGCTTTTAATCTCTTAACTTTTTGTTTTGTTCAAAACGGTACTATGTTACTCCTTAACCAAACAGTGGCCTAGGAACAACTTTTTATTATGAATTTAAATAGTTTGACTTCGGTTATAGGCGGGATTAAAACACAACTTGCACTGAAGCTTTGTAGAGCAACTTTGCTATTTCTAGGACCTCGAGTTCTAAATTTGAAAGCTCCCACAACCTCCATATAACCATGAACAATCTTCCTCTTATCTGACTGCCGAGGAATAGCCATCCTGAGCTCTGCCTTCTGTCCTGAATTTTAAAATATACTCTTTTCCACAAATTCTGTCCGAATATTCTACCTTGTGCTGTATGGTAGGCCCAATCTATTAGTCCTTCATGCCAGACAGAAAAAAAGGCTGCTCCTTTGAATGATTCACTGCCCTCTCTGAGTTTTCACTGACACAAAAATCTGGATTTTTTTGAAGAATCTTTGTATGCAACTCCTCCATACCCATGAACAAGCTTAACGAGCGCAGACAAATGCTTTAAAGTGCTATCTGTTTTCCAAGGTCTGAAACACAGATGGCTCTTTTTGGTAATGCTGCATGCCATTGACCTCACTGCAAATTTGATGTCTTCCATTGGTGCACCATCCAGACATGATTTGCTAGGTAAAGGCGG
>NW_008824807.1:1476655-1492385 GCF_000699105.1 Pygoscelis adeliae | reverse complement strand
GGCGGGGGGGGAGGGGGGGTGGGTTAGAAGCTAGTTTCAATTCCCAGCCTTCATTTAGAGAGTTTATCTTAATATTGTTTAACTTTTCAACAAGTGATTTATACACAAAGATACAGCCACTTGTCAGATTGTAAAGGATCTTAACTAGTGAAGAGGGAAACATTAATTTAATTTTTCTTCTCAGTTTTGACTCTTTCGAAGTTTTCTAATTCGAGCAGAATCTTCTTTCCCTTGTCTTCCCTTCTTTCCCTTCCCTTCCTTTGTCATTGTATCCATATTTTGCAGAGAAAATTTGGGAGAACAGATTAGGACCTACATGTATGATATGTATATCACAGTAACACCTAACTCTGAAATGCTGCCTTTGTTTGAATAAAGCTTGCACAGAATAAACTGGTATGTTTGGGATTTTAGCCTCTTCGGTTTCTCTTAATTTTTAGTGTATACTTCTTGTTACCTCTGAAACTGCAATACTCTCTATTTCTGAAGGAGGGAACATTTTCTTTTCTGTTCCACTAAATCATCATGGTATTTAATAGATTTTATTTCATTCTGTGCCACTCATAGTTTGCCCAAACTCCTTCACCCTGGACTATCTCCTGAAAGAAGGTTAAAAGAGAGCCTGATGAAATAATGTACAGAGGTGCCACTAGAAGGGAGATAGTATTTCTCTTCTCAAGTGAGGGGAAAAAAAAAAAGTCACTTTCAAACCTCTGGTGAAAAGGCAGTCCTGTTGGGAAACTGCCTTGGTTTCTTGTAGCATGACAGCATTGGAATTGGTCCATTGGTTCAGACAGAGGGTCCATTTCTTCTAGTGTCTTATCTCCAGCACAGATCAGAAGCAGATGCTCAGGGAACAAGAACATATGATACTTCTGAGCACATTACTACCCTCCAGCTATTCTCATCTCAAGGTATTTCCTGAAATGTATCTGGTATATCCATTTACCGACCTTGGTTTATCCACTTACTAACCATGTACAGAATCTTTTCCACATACGTATCCACTTGCCCTTGAATATATGTAAACTATCACACGTGAATTATCCATAACATGCTTTGACATGAACTTCCAAAGTCTATCAACTGCTGAATAAAAAAAAAAAAAATCTTCTGTTTGTTTTGAACCTGGCTTCTGTTGTCTTTGGTGTACTGAAAGAAATTATGAACAGTCAATGCCACTCACAACTTTGCAGTTTTCTATCAAATACCCCAACTCATCTATTTTAAGGATGATGAGTCTCAACCTACTTAATTGTTCCCCATTTTATCTCAAAGCATGAACAAAACTGAGAAATTTGTGACCCTTAAGAGACACTGCTAACAAAGTTCCTCCCTGCAGGTGCATAATTCTGTTTTTTAACAAAAATACTGTTAACAAAAGATGATTCTTTTAATAGTCAGACCTTGTTCTACAGTTCCTTTTATTTAGACCATAGCCAAGGGGCAGATATTAATTTTTATGTTCTATATTCATTTTACATTAAGGAAAACTAAACTATAAAGTGCTAAGTTATAGAATATAATCAAATCAAATGCACAAACACAAGACATAATATTTGGCTAGGCAGTCAAAGCATCCCATGTATCCATAGAAGCCATTAATTTGTCACTGGTGGATCCTCGGATGAAGAATTAATTTCATCCAATTTCAAGAAAAATGTAAACAAATCAGAATCCAGAGGACTGTAACAGTATTAGAGGATTTAAACAGAAAAGGTGATGAAAAGATAAAAAAGACTGTACTAATTGGGTTTCTTTCTCTGAAGAAGTGGAGGCTGGGAACAGATATGACAATGATCTTACAATAAGTAATAGAGCACTATAAAAGGACAGTAATTAATAGCTTACAATGTCCACCATGAGAAAGAAAATTTGCAAAATAACTTAGACTGGATATTACAAAGAGCTGTCTAACAGTCAGAGGAGGGAAATGCCAAAATAGTCTATCTAAAGAGATCTGGAATCTCCTCCCCTGAGGGCTTTTAATATCTTCCAGGGTGGCATGCTTGATTCTTTCCCAGTCTATGAGAATAAGTAAGTCATCTTCTAAAATCCCTGTCAGTTCTGCACTTCTATGGTTTCTTATTGATGTAACATGTGGCTTTAATGGGACACAGCTGCTTAAAAGCATTTTATGAGTTCTGGTAGCTAGCCAAAGGACCAATATATGGACCTGCAAATAGCAGGAATAGGACACAAGAGCTATTGTTCATAGTCATATGGTTTTATTTGTATGTTACTTGGTTCAAAAAAATTAAATCTTGCCTATTCACTTTTTGCCGATTCTGTCTGTTTAAAGCATACGAAGTAGGGAAATAATATAATTGAAGCTCTTATTCTGAATTCAAAATTTCCAGATTGCTAAGCACATCAAGGGACTCTCAGCACAGCGCAAACAGAATTTGCTCTTAGGAATAGGCATAATCGCAACTTTGTTCCAATTAAAACGTATTTTTGGGTTGTTGTTTCTCTCTGCTTACCATTACAATTACCATAACCTAATGGCAACTCAAGCTTCAGCATATTCTCCGAAATTATAACCATTCCACTTCTTCATAAATTATAAAATCACACACCTTCCATTTGCTTGTGGCAGAATTTGCTCTGATTTTGCAAGCAGAAGTATATGAGCACTGGCTACTGCATCTAATGAAAACAAGGCTCATCATTAAGGCCTTCTCATGACAGCTCTGCAGTGATAAGTGTGAACAAGACTGTCTCACTAGACGCTAACAGATGACTACCGAAAGATATCACACTGGTGAACTTTAATTTGACAATGTAACTTTATTCTTGATATGCATGTCTCATTTTAGCTTCCTATATAATTAGTGAAAAGAGGTGGGTCCTAAACTACAAACTAAACCCTTTCCATTGAGCAGACAACCAGAGACCATTCCTAACAGGCACCCAAGTTAGGTGCTTTAATTTAAAAGCATGAACCTTCTCCTTTGGGTGCAAGCTGCCAGCGTCAGGTAAAGAATATTATGATGTGTGAGAACTTTACTCTACCAGGGAGCTCATTTTCTGCTCATTAAGCAGGCAAAATCTTCTAACAGAAACAGATGCAAACCACCTAGTAAGAAACAATAAGAATAAAGATCTAGGTAAACACTTGCAAAAAATTAGATATACAAAATGTTTCATTCTTCCAACCAGGTGCAAGAAGTAAAATAAAACTATATGCACACCTGCCAATGTTGTGAGAAAAAAAAAAAGCACCGTATTTTAATGTGCTTTAATTAAATACTGATCTTGTGGTTAAAAAGTACTCATCAGACATCACGGTAGTAGTTAAAATTCACATGGTAGCTATACACAGCTTTTACACACCTTTAGGTAGTGTCTACAGGGACAGTTTAGTGACCGCCAGTTTCACTCTTGGGCGCTGCTCCACTGTCATCCACTCTGCATGCATACTATAACATTGCTGGACTGTCTTGTGGAGAAAACCAACTAATTTCCTCCAAGACAAGAATTAAAAGAACATTATCAGAGTTGCAAAGTCAGGCATTCAAAGCAAAGGAACATCAAAGCTAAAACCAGTTGTCTTTGTTGTTTCCATTTGTGCATTTGCATTGCCACTTTGCTGCATACATCTGAATATCAATTTCATTTTCCTCTTGGTTCCAATTGAATAGCTCAGTTTTAAAAATTATTTCTTTCATAATTTGTTCTAAAATCTGACATGCTATTTAGATCAGGACAAGAGGCTTTTTGTCACCTTCTCCCCTCCACCTGTTTTAAATATAGGTGTCCTGTTTGGTAATTCTCTAGTGAAAGTACCAGCCAGTGTGATATATTTATTAAAATCCTTTGCTGTTGGCCTTACAATAACGTTAAAGGAACTGTGACATGAACTTTCACGGACTATTCAATCCCCCCATTTTGTGCATGTGCCAGGCAAAGAGAAATATTTTCAGGATGTAAATAAATAAGCCCCAAATTAAGGCTGCATGGGATATTTTATCTCTGGAATCTACTCATTCTGATTTTCTGACACTGCATTATTGCTAGTGCATTTAAAATAGATGGTTGTGTACAGTTTTTTTGGTTTGAAAAACAAACTAATATCCTTCCTTTCGTAAATCTTCAATTACGTGCTGCTTTCTGACACCCTGAATTCATGTGAAGAACAAAGAACTATGGATAAAACCATCTTCTGTCCCTTCTCTTGCAGACTTTCTTAGGCTGGTGCTTCCTCACACATAACTCTTCCATTTTGCCTTTCTTAGCCAGTTTTGGTCTTTACGGCTTAGCCTTCTGATCGGAGTTCATCTTCTCATAGACACTAGAGTGGAACATTTTTTTCACCTTTCCAGTCCCTCCTGCAGGAAACACTTGCTTAGGCTATATGGCCCACCAGTCCCATTTCTTCTGGTCAAGCCTTGTAAAATAGCCTCTGGCTATCTACGCCCTAACTCCCTTCCTCATTCCTTACCCTAATCTCTTTGTCCAGCTGATCCTGACTGCTAAATCCTGGGGTTTTTTACCCAGCAGAGTAACCCCAACACCCAGTTTCCACTGCCCCATAAGCCTCCAGTCTCTGTATTTCATGGTCTTCTACAATCAGATGCCTTGTCCCAGCCTCTTGCCTTGGTCCCTGGGCCAAGGTCAGGCTCTCCTCCATTATTCTTTTCAATTTTATACTTTTACATTGTAATTTTATAAAATGTAGGCAATGGAGAGAAAGAGCCCCTGGTCTTCATAGTGATGTCCAGAGCCAGTGTAGCCAGCAACACTCCAGGAACTTCAGTTACAGGAGAGGTCTGCTCAGCCCTGCACTGTCCCAGCCTGGCCATGCAGAGATAAACTTTAGGGAATAAGGCTGAAAACATCTAGCAAGCATGAGCATTTTTGAATTATGCGTTCTTTAAGCAGCTTACAGCTTTGCCAGATTTGGGCTGATTTCACAGAGATAAAAGCTGTCCTTTAGCCAATGGCCACTTCTCTTCCAAGTGTCAAGTCTCCACTCAGAAAGCACAGATGCACTCAGGCAAGAAAGTTTCCTTTAATGAGGGCCAAGCAGGACTTGAAAATACCTTTGGCAGCCCACACAGTATACGTGGAAAAAATCCATTAGGGTCCACATTTTCTGCATTAATACAAAGCCTACGCTGACTCTCCTCCCACTAATGAGATCATGAAATGATGACCTGCAGATCAAAGATCCCACAGCTACATTTAGAGTTCCACAAAGAAGAGATTATCTTCACTGTGCAAAACAATTTCTCTAGTCTTATTTTAAAAAAAAAAAAGTTGGGGGACTAATTTTGATTCATTTCTACATAAAGCATTTCAGCTAGAATTTTCCCAAAAGACCTGCATCAGTTATGCACCCCAGCATAAGGAGAAGTCAGATTTCAACTCAGACAGTTATAGTTTGACTACATTATAAGCATCTGAAAACAAAGTCCATAATGGGAAGTGTCAGGCAACTTTAATAATAGGTGGGGCTGATATAACCACTTTATCATAGGGAAACACACTACATATGCAGGGAGATCAGCCATAAAATAACCTCCTTCCCGTTATTGCCCTGCAGATCCAGTAGCTTCCACACTTCAAGCCACTTGAATTTTGGCAGCCCAGTGACTAACAGCCAGAAGCACAATTTCAAGCTGATGATAAAACACGAGCCTCTCAAAACAACTCATAACGGCTTTTCCAGCTTGTGATTTTCAATGGGTGAAATTAACAGTAGCTGTACACTTGCTGCTACATTAAATGTTCTAAGTCATCGGTAATTTCTGGATATTTCTCCAAACCTAAACCTGTAGCTGATAGAAATTTTCTGATATACTCAATAAACACACTTTGAATCTAGACAATAAATATTATCTATTACTAAGGGTAAGGTTATCTCATAGGTACTTCCCCAACCCGGTGCACAATGTAAAAGACTGTTTTGATGCCGATGGGTATTTCTGCATTTCTGCAACATGGAACTTCACAGGGAGCTGTACACAATGTATTTTGCTTGGAGTACAGTAGATAAGCTGTCATTGCTGCTTTGGGAAGAGGGCACCCTACATCTTACTGATTATTGCTCCAGAAGCCAATTCTCCCAAAAGCAGGCTGAGACAGAGTCCTGCTCTCATAGTCTAGAACACAAATGCACAACAGGTGCAGCACAGAAAAGCATACATCGACTTACTGTACATACAAATATAGACATGCAATTAAGTCACAACAGATATGAATCAAAACAGAAACAAACAAAAAAAATTTAATTACCTACTTTACAGATTCATACCTGCAGTCTTCTCATTTTAAAGCAAAAAGCCAGGAGAAAGAATATTCAAATTTCTTGTCCATTTGGGTGGCTTCTTTGCACATGTTCCTGAATTTTCAGCTATGATGAGATCCGCTCATTGGCAGGCACCAAGAGGCTGATATGACCATGAAATGAGGAAACACAGTGAATGAAAAATAAGGTACTAGCACCACCATTTGCTGAGGGCTGGAAAAACTAGCAGGAACTTTTAAGAGACCATGTAGACCTATTTCTATAATGCTAGCTGCTTTTAACTCACTTACCATTGCTGCTATTGGAGATGCTTGATCAAAACATGCTTTCAGCATTAATTACTTGCCAGGAAAATCTTAATGAAGTCCAGATGATGAGTTTTATTCCCAGCACTATAAATCTTCATGTGTAGAGACAGCTTCATACAAGGGGGTTTTTTTAGTTATTTGAGTTAAACAAAAATATTACTGAAAGCTAGCCATAGACTGGAAGTGAACATACAGTGGTTGGCAGAGGTGGACTGAAACAGTTTAAGACAGTTACTATGCCCCTGGAAAACACATATTTTATTGTCGCCCCTTGCCATCCCAACACTAAGAAATATGGGGTTTCTGCGAAGTGACCCGGGAAGGGATGAGCTCTCCTCCGCCAGCGGGGCCCTTCCCCGCTGTCACATGGTGTTTCCATTTCTGCCTCCTGTTTCCTGAAGCGACTTTAGTTTGCTTCTAAGAAAGAGGAGGTCTGTGAAGCAGAAAAGTAGCACAAATCTTATTAAAGCAATTTAAAGGAGCACAGTCTGATTTTAAAAGATACTTGTGAAGAAACAGATTTTGACACCTGTATTGCAAAGCGCAAATGAGATCAGAATTGATGTAGACTTTTAAAATCTAATTTGCTTCTGCCTTCTCTGCCGTCTGCTAGTGTCATTTTGCTCCTCTTGAGCAACAGATGTAGCTGTTATAGATGACAAGCATCAAATCAATTCATAAAAATGGATGCATTAAACCTTTCACTATTTCAAGGAAAAACTACTTTGGAAGGGAAATGCTTTAATGTAGGACAAAAATAGCTCTACAACTACTATTTTTTTACAAAATTAATAGAAACCTTTCTATTGCACTAATATGTTGACAAACTTTTCTGTTATAAAGACATTACTGTTGGCCCAAATAACCTAGTAAATGTCCCTTTTACAAAGTTTTTAAAGTCACGTTTTTAATTCCTTACTCTGGTTCCTCATTTCTGTATTAAAAAAAAAAAAATTACATTTAGATCTGTGAAAAAGGTAAAGAGCAAGAAATAGCTATTCCATCTCATAATACTATTATCTGATATCTGCTTGATGCAAGGTAAGTTCAGAAGGGGGTGAGGAAGAAAAACTAAAGTATATCTTTGTCTGTTTTTTAACTCTTTCCTGAAAACTGTTTAGACTAGGCTCACCACCCCAAGATTATTGTTGCAAATCTGTGGTTTGATTTCTTCCTCTGCCAAGGCTTTCCACAAAGAGCATACTTTTATCATCCAAAAGCTTCAAAAAACAGACACCTGAAGCTACCCATGTGCTAAGGCCCACATACCACTGTGGATTCCGGTTCCCCAGAATCTGAAGATCCCATTGCAGCCTCAACTTACTTGGGTTAAGAAAGCATCATCTATATTTATTTTTACAATAAGCAGAATTGAGACAAAATAAGTGCATGTTAGGTGATGCAGAACAAAGATGAGAAAAGAGTTCTTTAAAGAGAACTATTAATTTTGGCCTCCTACTTGGCTGGTGTCACCGAGCATAACCCTACAGAAATTAACAGAAACCACTTTGATGTGCACAGGTCGAGGCCTTTGCATTAGATACACAAAAGGGTACAGAAAAGTATTTATATTGTTTATAAATAGACACAATTAAAAAAAGCAAGAAAGCACAGGCCAATTTTTTTAAAATGGATTTTTTGGATCAGATAGTTTCAAGTATTTCATATCTTTTATCCAACTTGTGCAGTTTCATAGCATCAAAATGGATTTAAAGATATTGCCTTCTTTTCCTCAGAAATTTTCTCTACCTCAGATTTCTCTCTACTGTGTAATCCCTTCGAAAGCCACCTTAAAAACCACCCATTTCTTGGAGAAGTATTGTCAGCTTATCAGTACTTAAAGGGAGCTGCTAAAAAAGATGGTGGCAGACTTTTTAGCAGGGCCTGTTGCGACAGGACAAGGGGGAATGGCTTTAAACTAAAGGGGAGTAGATTTAGACTAGATACAAGGAAGAAATTTTTTACGCTGAGGGTGGTGAAGCACTGGCACAGGTTGCCCAGAGAGGTGGTGGATGCCCCATGCCTGGAAACATTCAAGGTCAGGTTGGCCGGGGCTCTGAGCAACCTGACCTAGTTGAAGATGTCCCTGCCCAGGGCAGGGGGGTTGGACTAGATGACCTTTCGAGGTCCCTTCCAACCCAAACTATTCTATGATTCTATGATGACTTGTCAGATTCTTTATTGTCATGAACTGTTTCAGTATACAAAACGCATTTTGCAATTTTAGTATCATCCCATTTCTTCTGGTTCTGTTGTCCGAGCAGTTATTCTTCTCATAGATATTTCTGACTCAGAAATTGTTTTCACACAATTCAGACCAACTCAAATCGTAAAGAATTGCTGCATGCTTCCAATTATATGTTGGTTTCACATCCTCACTGTGAGTGACCTTCCTTTTCCTGAAAGTGTAGGTAAGTCCTCAAACCACATTGCTCAAATATTTTCAAAAATTTTCATCCCCTGCCCCAAGTCACAGCTGACAGCCATATTTGTCAAACTCTTTAATCTCTCCCAAACTGATTGTTTTTTTGCATCACTGGTAAGTGTATTCAGACCCAACTCATTTAAAATGTGACTACGCCATGCAGGCAGCCGATAATCAGTCTCCCTGCTCTACAGTTTCACAACTATGTATATATTCTCCAAGTAGGCAGGACACAGACAAACATGGTATAGCGGTATCTTTTTTATGTTTCTTCTTTATAACCTTTTTTAGATTGTTTCTGTAGTTCTTTCTGCTCTTCAACAACCCCGCTCTGACTGAAGACTAACATATCTAACTGTATTGAAGTTTAGGTCAGCTATGGAAAACACATTTTAAAACTGCTCGGAGTATATGCACAAAAGATACGGGGGCCATGAAACAGAAGAACAGGAGTGAAGTCCAGGGTTTGTAAATGTCATACTCCACACCATAAGCAGGCAGTAATATTTTCTGACACCAGGCCAAAATTGTTTGTTTCTTGTCCCTTTCTAGGTTCAGGAAAGTGCGCAACAGCCACCATCACTCTTACACACACACACACACATGCATGCACTCACGCTCAGAAGGAAATCAGAAATCAGGTTAAAAAAATGTGTCATTAGGACCTTCTGCACTGTTGCTGTTTTTTCTTTCTCACTTCAGGATTTTTTGGGGAGGCCACATGTTTCTGAACCTCTGGGATTGGCGAGGGAGATACGATCGCAATTGGAAGATGTGTTAGTGCAAGGAACCAACTTCCTCTAGATGGATCAGGGCGACCAAGCCCTTCCTTCACAGCTGCCTGGGGCGAGTCCTTGTGGGACAGGAATCAGGGTGCCAACATTCACCTTCTCTCCCCACATCCCTTTGGTGACACTAAGGACAAAGATGGGAAGAAAAGGAAGATGGCACAAAATCCCAGAGGTCTATTGGACAGTGGGAAACTGGGGTAGAGCAAGCCGCCAGACAAACGTCCTCTGTGTTTCCTCCCTGTGTGTCCTCCAAGGACGTTGAAAGAAAGAGGTTGATGTGATGGCTAGAACTGTAGGCTTCAGGCCCCAAAATACTGCCAGCTTGACTCCTGTCAAACCACTTTAGAGAAGCTGACATCTCCTTAGGTAAAACTGTAGCTTCACACACACTGTTCTCTCAGTGCCACACATATGTATACAAGTACTGCTAATACGTGCGTATATACTCATGTATGCATTCATAGCACAGTGTCACTATATAAACTGGGGAAAAACACCATCTTGCTTGTTTGGCAGCCTACGGGTATCAACATCTTCTCTACAGTAATGCTGACATTAGTTAAGATTCTGCTCACTAACAAGCACATAAACCAGAAACACTTCTGTTGGTCTCCAGCTTAATAAGGGAACAGAAGTAGAAAATAAAACAAGCATAAAATCAGGATTTAACAATGACAATAAACTTGTATTTTCAAGCTGCTGAAACTGGCACCATTTGAGCAATGGAAGAATTAGCAGGCATTTTCAGTAATCGTATTTATTTACAGGAATCATGTAAGCAGATATATTCAGCGTTATTACTGCGGATTTTTGTGCAGTGCTTTCACACTGCATTTATGTAATTTATTCTGTGAAGCCACACATGAAACTCCCATCTCTATTAAAAGATGATTATATCCTATCTTAAAGACAGAGTAAGTCTTCAGTCCTTTAAGATCTTTGTAAAATCATGACGGTGGTTTTCACTGTTATTTGAAAGGGAGAGCATGGATGTAAAAACCATCGTCCTTATAAAAGAAGTGACTGCAGATAATGGATGCCAGAACTGTGGAAAGCGAGAGGACAAAAGACATGGCTAAAGACACCCGCAGCTTAGCAGGGGGAGCAGCTTCACTCTTTCAAAGAAAGAATGTACATATCTGGTACTTTATAGAAGAAAAATGGATGTTAAAAGAATAAACACATAATTTACCTATTAAGACAGAACATCTAGGTTGCGTGGTAGTTTTACTGGGAGCTGTGGGTTCCTGAAACTTCTACAAAAACAAGAGCTACGTGCCTCTTGAAATACTATTTGTTCCCTGGTATGAGGAATGCTGCAACAGACACAAAATACTCCCTCAGGGCAGACATGGCATGGAGAGACTTAGATGAGCGTGGTGATGCAACTATTCAAGCTGACTCTGGAGTTAAACATGTGTCCAGCTGACGGTATCGCGCAGGCAATCGCATTTAGAGGATGTCATTTTTTTCATTCTTTTCTTAAAAGGGGTATAAGCAAGACCGTGATAAATAAATCAACTCCTAACCAAGAACACGAGGGCATTTCTTTGTACTGATAAGTTATTCCGGTGGAAGCTTCCTTGCGTAGGAAAGTTACTCTATGGGTGTCCCCTGTCTGTGGCGCCCGGCACTGGCCCTTTCCTTCAGTAAGCACCAGCCATGAGAGAGTATCAACCAGCTCGATCGGCTCTGCCGCGGCAGGTCCCACAGTCAGGTTTTCAGGGCCGACGCTCTGTGGAGAGTCAAACCAGTTGAAAATCTTTCCACATTTAGGTAAGCAAAAAGCAGTTAAAGTTTTATTCTACAATCTGAAATGTAAATCTCTACGTAAAATAATTGCCTATCTTAGGAATAGTCTCCATATTCCTCTTTTCCGCCCCATCAGTTTTATTCAGCCAGTTTAACTGTTGAGAAGAGTTGTTTGACTCAAGTAAAAGTAAACAACATTTTAAAGGGATTAAAACATTTTATTTTATTTAAACCAAGTTTGTGCTGTCAAGATACCCGAAGAACCCCCGATGAACAAGAAGTGTCACTAGGAAAGTTGATATTAATATTTTTGCCATAAAATGTCATTAAAGGTTTTGTAATTGAGGCACAACAGGTGCATCTATGAAAATAGTGTGTTTTTCTTTCAAAACAACAAATGAACTTATGACTGCCCAGGTCACTTAGTTTGTGTACTGACAGACTGGGTTTTCAATAGCTGACCTTTATCAGATTGGCTGACTGACAGTGATTTGGTCGGTCATCCTGTTAAAGACAAATGTGTATTTCTTGGCCCCAGAATGAAAATGTTAATTGGTTAACAGTATATCAGGCCCTATTTCAGTTCAATACCCTTTTGTTGTTGTTGCTAGAATCATGTTGCTTTATCTTGGTATTTAGCTAAATTACTAGCAATAAAATTAGAGTAAATTTAAACCAATAATTGCATTCAGAAAATTTATACCAAAGCTATAAATAGAACCCAGTCCTACGGGCTATTTCCAGCAGGGACTGAAAAATGCAGGCTACTCAAAGAAAATTTCTACTCCACTAATAACTGGGGTTTTCTTATTAATGCCCACATTTTCTTAGCACAAAGAACAAGACTCCACAGCTGAACTCTTTTCGATGCCTACATTGATACATAACATAGTTTAATGTTTTCGTCAGGTTAAACTCACCGGGCCTTAAACAGGGCAAATTCTGATACCCTTGGGATTGAATGCCTTCAGCTCTTCAGGATGTCGCTCTTTCCAGAGGTACACGCACTAAGTGGTCAGCCGCTGCTGGCTAACAATGCTGGACTCACTTCTTTGCATCTGATAGATGATCTAAACCAAATGGCAGCGGGAAAAGCAGCTAGTTGATATATCATGTTGAATATGCTGATCCTGTAGTTCTGTGATAGCGACCAACTGCTTGAATTAGTTCGGCAACCTTTTGAAGCACCAACTGAGCATCCTCGGGCGTACCGACACGGGACTGTTAGGCAACAGCCTCCAAGTCTCGCTGCGTGATGGCAACAGCACCGGTAGTGTTTTGTCTCCTGATTCTTTTGGCTGTTCTTTATTTATACAGTCAATATTTTCCAGCCAGTTGTTCTGAATTTGCATCGTGTCACTGAGAGCTGCTGCTGGCTGCCCAAATAAGAGCATCGTGCTGACTTTGTACCTGTTAGCTGGTTTATTTGAGTTGAAAATTCCCACAAATGTGTGCATCGTCTCTGAAAACTTATCAAGTAAAAAAGTTGTCAGGCTTTTTCCTACACAGCCAACTCCTAAATTGTATTATGCACTGGCATTCATCTTCCTACATTATTTCTTACATTAATAGCACGTTTCCCTGTTTCACAATAGCTCTTCACACTAGCCTAGCCAGTAAAATATGACATCTGCAGTAAGTGCCCATTTTAGTTTCCTGCTAGTATTTAGTAACAGACTAAAACATACAAGTACACATATAATGTAATATGTTAAAGAAACTGCACTTGAAAATTTAAGGGATTTTGTATTTCACTTATTTAGACTTCTGAGCAGAGGAAAGAACACTTAGAAGCAGTTAAATAAGAAATTCCACAATAGCCAAGGTATTTAACTTATTGCTAGAATATAATTTCCTTCATTCTTAATTTGTCAGCTTGTTTTGTGGATCTTTAAAAAGCTGAAGTGTTACTCTGTTATGGGTAAGACTTTAAAAATAGCTGTAAATAAGATACTGAACTATAGCTTCTAACTGCAAAGCTGAGGATAGAAACAATATGGCAAAATACTGCTATAGCTATTTATATTGTTGAAAATATTACCAACCTTAGACAAATCTCTAATACATAATTAGGTACTTCTGGATCGAAAAAAAAAATTAAACCCATCTACTCCAGTCCCTTTCTTGTGACAGGGATGATCAGACTCTCTCCAGGCGTGTACATATCTGTCCCACTGATAGGCCTGTCACATCTTGGTCACAGCCACTGCCACGAGTTCATGTGACAGATTTTCCCAGCCTAACGACCATTTCGGTAAATAAGCCCCTCCTTTTCTGCCTGTTTGTTACTGGGCTACCAGTATGCTCTTTACCAATCTTTTTGCAAGCTGTTACCGTTCCTCTACTACTAGTCTTTTAAAGAGAAACAAGAATTGACCATTACTAAATGAATTGCCTTCAGTGGGAGGATGAAAGCATTTTAAAGCACCACAAATTATGGAAAAATGTCATTTGTTTCAAGCAGGTATTTTATCTGGATTTCAAGAGTAATAAAACACCATGTAATTGATTTTACATGCGAATTGACTATAACTGAGTTCGATATGGCAAACGTCACCTTATCCTGTTTGATGAGCATACGCCCCGCACACTCCGCTATGAAATGTAAACTTGCGGCTGGGAATCGTTGCATGTGAGAAAACAATGACCGTCACATGACTGGATGTGTATAAGGAATATACATTGTACCCACGTGGCGACTTCAGTAATTCGGGTGGGTCTTCTGCACCCGCATCACTGCATCACTTTGCAGTCTGCTCCCATTCCCTCATTGCACACCTCTATGCCACCAGCTTCCCGACCTCTCAGGCCAACCGTTCTCACCCATCCCACAGCGCTTATTAGAGGAACCCCTATTCACTTACCTCCTGCTTGCTGATACCTGGGGGCTTTTACAGCTCTTCTTTTTTTTACAGACATATTTCGGGGTGAAAGATGTACCCCCTTCTTTAAACTGAAGATGTTGGGCCTTTTGCATTTTTTTCAGAGCTCCTATATTAAAATTACGTTGTTTTTCATGTGGAACTGTGAAAACCGACATGCCCAGCTGGAAAATGGTGGTAGAAAATTCCAGGAGAGACAAAACCAAATATATTCTGAGGTAATCAGAAGATCTGGGATTTTTTGACTACTGAGATATTTTGACTACTCTTAATTATAAATTCAAAGTCCCCTAACGTAGGTCATAAGCAGGTTGCTCCAGCTAAGACAGTCCCTCACGGGGGAGTTTTCTCGTCACTGCCAGCGTGTCGTGCAGCAGCACTGGCTGCCGGCGTGGCTGCTGCCCAGCGTGGGAGCAAGGCTCACCTGCGCTGCCCGAGCAAGGCTCACCTGCGCTGCCCGAGCAAGGCTCACCTGCGCTGCCCGACCCACCGCTGCCCTCCTTACATCCCAGAGCGTCCTTCCCTTCTCTCTGAAGATCGAGTCCCCTTGCCTTTCATCTCTCCTAATGCGCTTAGCTTTTATTCCCTCACGCTCCTCTTCTGGTTCTTTTATACACGGCTGCTTGGCCCATTATCATCTGGACATTAATTGCTGCTTGAATTAACCCCTTCTTTGCTGGACGTGGCCTGTAAACTCCACTCTGAAATGTAAACTTGCTTCCGCTTCCTTCAAGGGCACTTCTGAGTACAAACAGGAAGCTTTCCAAAATTTTCTGAAGACTATTTTCTGATTTAAGAATGCCTGTAATTTTTTTCCTGATACTCATCTGAGAACTTCTTATATAAGCTTGTACTCGTTTCAGATGTATTGCAGACTCTTTACACTTACCAAAGCTTACTGAGTCACTTTTTACATGGTATGGAACTCACCAATACATATTTGCTTTTTTAGAAATTTTATTTCTCTATCATTTGGTCTCCAATTTCTTGCCTGTGACAAAAAAAAACCCTCTTTTCACTAAACTGTGAATCCTGTTTCAGTTTTCTTCTCTTAGAAGCATAAATACCATTTTTTTTATAAACTGGATTTTATCATATCTCCTGCTTATCTTTCTAATTCTTCTGGGCCTACTGATGTCGATAAACACCCTCTATTTAGGATTATTTACAAATATTTGTCACAATGATATTGAGATATTTTACAAGGGAGGGTGAAAGCAATATTAAAATTGCTAAATGTAATCCCTGCATAATTCCAATCCCCTTTCTACATGGTCTACTAAACAGACTGGAGTTTAAGCGATGGCATTCAGACTGCA
>NW_008824807.1:1471213-1476641 GCF_000699105.1 Pygoscelis adeliae | reverse complement strand
GCTTTTCGTATGTTTCGTCAAGAAATGCATCTTGTTTCAGTGAAGCAAACGTAGTTCCTTTAGCAATTGTTAAATTGGAGGTTTTATTGTGTTGCAGGAAGATCTGTGCTCTCTAATAATTTCGTGTCAGGAAATGCAACTGAAAAAGGAGCCCAGGAAAAGCAGTGAAGTATCAGGTCCAGATGCAGCACAGATGTGCGGCTCGGCACCAGGACAGAATCAGAAGATGCAGCGATCCAGCCGCCTTGCGCTTTGCTGCATTTTTCAGCAAGTTACTTCACTTTGTTGTAGTTTCTCTGTCTGTAGAAAGACGGAAACAATGGGCCAGCAGTCCTTTGTCGAGCACTTTGAGATCCTGCCACAGAAAGTACTATGTCGGAGCACAATCCATCTTAGAAATAAATGTCATTACAATTGATTGTAAGCTAAAAGCAAAACTAGAAGCAAATAACATAGAATGATATTTCCAAATTTTTCTAAAGAAAAAATTCAACAAATTATAGGGAGTCTTTTATGTAACCAAATATAAAATCATAATGCTCTAGTGCTTCAGCTATGAAAATTTTAAAGAACTTTCTGAAGGTGGGTGGGCAACTGTAATTACCTTCCTTTTAAACAGAGAATAAACCATTCAGTGCTTAACCTTTCCAGAACTGGAGCCTTGGACCATAGAGCAGAAAGCAACATTCTCCTATTATAAAAAAAATACATTTTTCTCTGGCAAAAAAATAGCTTGCAAATGTATTTTGGGGGTTTAACTATGACAAAGATAAAGGCCAAAGTATGTAAAAAACCCATGTTCTTACACATTCTAAAATGCAAAATAATTCTGATATTCACAGTGTTTCACAGAATCTGATTTATACAAGTGCTAAGTCATAAAACATGTTTATAACTAAATAGCTGGCAAACTTGCAGGATTTGGGATGGCAAAGGGGACATATGTAGTTACTAGATCCCTGGGATTTGTAAAATGGAACAATAAAATACTTGACATTCATTAAATTTTCCTTTTCAAAACAGTAGTGCAAACAGTAATTGTATATTGTGTGAACTACTCCATTGATGCTGTTAAGGATGTGGTAATCACCAGCAATTTTTTCTTCCTGTAAGAAGCATTAATTTATTAAATTTACTAGTTTGTTTTGTTGAGTAGCATCTTTGTGATGGTATAACTATAATTATCTTCCATCGAATACGCATAGAAAAGACTTTTAAAATCCTGTTTCATTTAGAAACTATAAAACAAATTTCTCTATCATACGGAGGAGACACAGGATTCTCAGCTGCTATCCAAAACTGCAGTTCCTCCGATCTTCTGGGTTCAATAATGTACTGAAAGGAGATCCTTCGGTGAAGTGTTTCATGCAGCCGACGCTAGGCAAACTCACCGAGACACCGGCCACAAGTCAGAAGTGACGTCTTCCTACTCTTGCTTCTCCCCACCTTCTCCCGCCACTGGAACGGGGAAGGGTCAGGAACTCTACCAGCGGGAAAAGTGACTTTTCTTCATGATAACTCTTTTTCAGGGAGAAGGCCACCTTCTGAACATTTTGCAGTTTTCCAGACAGTTTTGTCAGTATTTTAGCTGTGTCCTTGGGAGACTCATCTTCTGCAAGGGCCAAGCAGTGGAGGGCAGGCAGGGACCAGAAGCCTTGCTGGGGAGAGTCAAACCACAGCGCCCTGCTACCACGAGGTGAAACTGTAGCTTAGTCATCTGTTGAATACTAATGGGTGAAAGGCTTCAGATGGTGGCAGTGAGTAATGGGAGGGATTCCCCATTGATTTCTCACTGTCTCAAAATGAAACAGCAGTTGCCGTTACAGTAAGCAAGAAGCTGAAAAGTGCTAGGTGAGAGAAATAGAATTATTTCTGTCTTAGGAATTCCTACATTTCAAAAACTTATTTTTCACCCTTGCATTGAGACCATTTTCAAACCAACTTTTTCTTCGTACTCCCTCATTTTGACAGTATTGCTGAAGTCTGCCAGAGGCAGGAAGCAGATTCTTTTAGTTTTGGTTGTGTCTGTTTTTCAATCTTGTGTCCCTGAGTTTCAGAGGATATTCACCCTCATAACTCCAACTGATATTTAACAGCCATTCTGGGTTCTCTCCACCTCCAAAAACCGGATATTAAAGCCCTTCCCATATGCAGGATGCATGTACATAAACACAGTGGAAAAACTTCACGAAGACTGCATGTCCCGTCTCCTGCTGGTGTGAAATGCGGGGAGTAGCGCTGTTCACGCAAACAGATTTGACTCATTCAGTCCCTGTGAGAGGTGGACAAGGAAGCAAACAGCACTTGCCAAACAGTAGTCCGGCAGCATGCATCACTGCTAGAAGGCACTTGCAGCGATTGCAGTGCTGCGCACGAAGCGAGAGAGTCGCTGCACAACAAAACACTGTTTTGTATAGTTTTTTCTGTCCTATGTCACCTTGCTTCCTCCCACTCATCCTCCTTCATTCGGACATGAGTGCTGACTTTCTCATACCGTTCCTGGGTTTTTCCCTTCCTGCACCCAACAGTCTCAGCCTCAGCCTCCCTCCATTGTCTTCCCCCCTGTCCTTCATCCTGGGCTATGACTAGGAAGCTCCGAACTGCTCCCATCCTCACCGGTACCCACTGCTCGCCTCCCAAGCTTCAGCTCTTCCAAACACTCCTTCCCACATCCCTACCCAGCTACTCACACCTCTCCCTTTTTTTTTCCTCGCAGCCCACCTTCCCTGTATCTCTCCCATGAAACTTCCTTTCTCTTCCCTTCCGTGAAACCTGCCATAACTAGCTCCTTCCCGAGTGTGTCTCTTTTCCCTTGTGGCTTTGAGCCAGACCACTCCTTCCACTCTCACTTGTTACTAGTGAAAAGAGCACTGGGAGCAGAGAGATGCGTCAACCTTTGCTCCGGCCCAGAGCAGCCAGGAACACTCATTATAAAGAAGGTCATTTTTTACTCTGGCCTGAATTGCTCCAAATTGCCAGATTTTTATTCATGGATATAGGCAAATTATGGGGTTTTCCATTAGTCTTAGGAAGGACTGAACCATTTTGGCGTGAATTTTCAAATGAATAAAGTCTGTCAGCTGGCATGGAAGACTTCACTCCTACTGTAAATAAAAGCAAAGCATCACATTGCGTTACAGGCAATGATACTAGTGCTACAGACACATACATAAACTGAACTCCCAAACCAGGCAAGAATTTCTTAGGAAAACCACAGAGGGAACATTTTTGGAGAAATACAACCTCTTCTTTGACTTTCAGGCCAGGAAGCCACTATGAAGAACTATATTAGAAGTATTTGAAAGCACACCGCTTAAGAATAAAAAAGCTGTTGTAAAAAATGGTTAACCTAACTGGGGAGATTTTGGATCTCTGTCACTTGCTGGCGCAGGCATCGCCATTCATAGAGCTTTGTGAGAGCTTCGTGAGACTGAAAGGAATCTTATCTACCTTGATTTGAAAACCAGCCAGGCAGCAGTCCTCGGGCACTTCATCAGCCCTTCTTCCTGCTCCATCTTCCCTTTTTCCCTCTACACCATGGGCAGATTTCCAAGGGCAACTAGCTCCTCTTGTTTCTATCCTGAAGCTCATCCACAAGTCAGGAAAAGTTTATAAAGCTTTGCAGTTAAGATTTATCACCAGAGATTTAGTCTGCACAACTCTGAACCCATTACATTATTTTCTGTTTAGGTCATTAGTCTAAATCCATCTCTGTTTACTGGTTGCTTTTTCAAATATTTATGCTTTTTCAATTCCTCTGCTCTCCGTGGCCTGCTGTCTCGAACTGCTGAGATGAATAGTCGCTAATAGTAAAAAAGGGAAGTCATCTTCAAGCATATTTTTAGCCACTTGAATCAATCCATTTTAGCTCTGTGACTTTGTGAGATGCATCTCAAATACTCTCTGTCCCTACCTCCTTCCACAAACCCTCAGGCAGCTACACGTCATCAATGCATGCTCAGATTTGGATCCCTAAATGTTATATGAGCCACACTACTTCCCCTTTCCTGCTGGACACTCCCCAACACTGTTGTCTATCCTCTGTTCAACTGTTCTCCATCCACATTCTCAAAGGCAGCCAGACCTAGCCAGTGGTGTCGCACGCTGAAGTGACACCATAGAAGTATTATTCTAAATGTCTGTAATTCAAAACAATATCAAAATGATTAGACATTGATATTATTGTGATAATCTCAGCATTCGTCTAGCACTTTTCTGTGCAGCCTGGCTTGGACTGATCTCCAAGGAAAGCTCTAAGGGACTTCTACGCCATAACCTGCAGGATTCCTTCATCTACACTGATGGCCATAGTACTTCTGCTATAAAAATGATTGCAGTCTGCTTCACAAACATCTGCACCTGCCTGGTTTGTCTGCTGCCGTCATTTTACCCTCGTATTACTCCTCCTCCTTCTTGCAGCTCCACCTCTCCTACCACAAACTAGTAGTACATATCTGTCCCCTGGTGGTCATATGCCTGACATAGGCTTGCTATTTCATAGGATCCCTTTAGGTTGACCAAAACCTTTCTGCTCGTTCTCCTCCCCACACAAGAGCATACTTAGTGCCCCCACCCCAGCAGCTCCAGAAAACCACTTAAGGTATGAAGCATCTTCAGGTGTCTGCAGCAGTCTAAAAGGCTCTACAGTTTTACACAAGAAAGTGAACTGTATCTTGGTGTCTGCTGAACTCCGTGCAACGCTGCAGAGGTCCGATCACACCCTGGCTAGAGGTGAGGTGCGTAGCGCAGGAGGAGGCTGCCAGGGCTGAGGGACAGAAAGTAGCAGCAGAGCAAGAGCATGGACAGATTTCTCCAGCAGCCCAATACAACCCGACTAACACTGGGGCTCCCTGCAGGGGACGGGCTTGAAACCTTGCTGGGATGAAGAAGAGGGCTGGCCACGGAGATTTCGCTGCAGATAAGTGATCTGTGAATGATCAAGGTGAGAAAGATATTGTTAATGACAGCAAATTTAACAGAGCATGTGGAGGCTAAGAAAAAACAACAGATAACTTCAAAGTAAGGTCTGAGAGTTGTCTGCCAGTACCGTATTTCTGCTTGTCCTTTGGGATGCCTGTTGGGTTGAGCACCCCTAAGGCCAAGAAGCCAGCCAGAGTGGCTGCCCGGATCAATTTATACTGCTACTTTATAATTTATACCGCATATTTTTACACTGCTACTGAAGTATGAAGGATTTACAGAAGAATGAAGGATATACAGAAGAAATGCTTTGAAACGTTTGTCTTGGTGCTTCTTACTTCCTCACTGTGCCAGCTTGAGCCCAAGAGGAGTCTGGCCATCAGTCAAAGCACAGGCTACAGACTGCAGACGCTCCCTTGTTGGGATCAGAGGTGGCTCTTCGATCTGCCCAGATTTGCAGCCCCATTTGCAAGGCTCTCCGTAATGCCCTGCCACATCCCACAGAGCC
>NW_008824807.1:1454864-1471183 GCF_000699105.1 Pygoscelis adeliae | reverse complement strand
AAAACAAAAACATGACCAGAAGGGGAAAGGGCTGAGTCAGCTCTGCTGGTGTGTTGCTGCCTTCATAGCAACACTGGGGAAGGTCTTCCAGCATCCCACAGCTACCACCGCATATTTGTTTTGTCATCAGAGCTCCCAGCGCACGGCCTGGCGAGCAGTACAGCATCCCAGATGGCCAGGGTCATGGCCGAGGAGGGGACTTGGCAGCCGATGGGGAGACAGACGGCACGCACCAGCGTGAGCACAGCCAGGCAGGCCGCGCAGACCCAGGCAGCCCTTCGTGGTGGGCTCTGCTGCCCGCAGGGTGCTTGCACGGCCCGGACAGAGGTTGGCTACACTGCCTGGCAGGAATGATTGCCCCCAGCAGGCAGCGTCCTGATTTTGGGAGGGGAAACTAAGCTCATTCTTTTAGAACGAATTCAGGCCTCTTAATCAGCGCCCTAAAGAGCATATGTCACTATTAAGGTGTGGTAACAGGAATATTTTGTAGATCAAGGATCTTTTTTCAGATTAAATTGCTTTCAGTGGCCTATTTAAAAATAATATTAATAGTAAATTGAATGATTGGTTTATAACCAAGCACGCATCTTCTCCACCCAACACACCAACATTCCACTCCCCCCAAAAAAGCCCAAATCATCATTTTATAAAAACACCTGTGTGCATATACATATCCAGGGGCTGAATCCTATTCAGCTCCCAGCTTGGTTAGACTTCTGCCCTCTAGTCCCATCCCCAGCATCACCAAAAGCCATCAGACAGTTGGTTTCTCTACCTGGGGCTACTTGGAAGTTAACAGTTTGGACCCCATTTGCTCACGCTGCAATCTTCTTTTTCTTGTTTCTTCTACTTACCAAAAGTGTAAGTAGTCGGGGGGGGGGGGGATAAGAAAACATCTCAACTGTTTTATTTATTGCCTTCTCAAAAGAAGCGTTCTTCTTTGTCTCATGGCTCATTAGCTGACTCTAAAACTGTCAGAAAAGTCATCTATTCTGTTCAAGCAAATTGTCTTGTAGGTCTTTTATTTCTGACTCAGTCGTTCCTGAGTAATTACGAGTACAGTCTAATAAACTCATCCTCCTTTTCTTCCAGAAAACAAAGCAATTGCTATAGAGGATTCTTACTTGTTTTGACAGAAGAACAAAGCAATCTGAATTCTTCCATTTGAAAAGGATTATGTTTGAACATTCTTTCCAATTTCTACTCTGGCAAACTATCATTTTTTATATTTTCCACATAGTTAACTAATATTGTTTTCTGTGCTTCAGTAATATCAGAGATCCCTTTTCTCTGAATTCATAGAGAATTTCACTTCATTTTGCTCCCTTCCTCCCCCTTTTTCTCTTTGATGGTCAAGAGAAATGGTCAGCATCTGTAGTCTTAAAAAATACTTCTATTTCATATGAAAAAGTTTGAGAGAATACACGATCCAGTAGTCTTTTCCTCTGGAAATGTGCTCGATTCCCCACCTGCTTTTCTTTTATTTAAAATCTATTATGACTTGGGTCATCCATATTTCCCCTCCCCTGCACCACCATAATGTGCAAAATAATCCAGTAACTGAACAGCCCTAGGAAAACATGGATGATGCACACATCATCCACAGAAAGAAAACGTGGAAAAGCAAGCAAACTGCTTTATACAGTAATAATGAACTCCAGAGCAACGTAAGTCGAAGAGTAATTTAAGGTGATCTGTCTTTATTCTTCCTAATTCTAATTCAGCAAAGCATTTTAATGCTTTTGCACTTGATTTCTTTGAGGAATCACGGTTCTACTGCATTAATTCCTGTGTTTTGAAGAATGTATTATCAACAATATGCTGTAGAGACAAAAATTCACTTGCATATATTTTAATAAACTCATAATGTTATAACACTCATTTTTCTATTTGCATTGTGATTTCATTAGTACAATGTTTATGACATGTAAATCATTTCAATATCTACAATTGCAACATTTTAATTTGTTGAGTTTTGCCTTTCTTTAACACTGCCAATCTGAAATAATGAAGTTGTCTTCATTGGACTTGGTTCAGCTATTACTGGGAGAAAAAAAATCTAGCCCTGTAACTGTACCATTCTGTGATTTCACACACATTACTTTTTTTTTTTTAACCTGTATTCTGTTGATAAATCAAGAATCCTTTACCCCAATAGAAGAGTAATTATGAACAGATAGCAAACTCTTAATCCCATGCCTTTTATTAATACAAACAAACCTAGTAAAAATAATCTACTGAAAGAGGGGTGTCTGCTGACACAGCCTTCATACACACTTTCAGGTTTCCATCAAATCTGTCTTGTGTTGGATACATCTTGGTTGGTTTAAAACAGAAGAAAACATTTGAAACAAATGTTGAAAACATAAGCCTGTTTTAATTTCTTTTTTCCAAAAGGAAGACTAAGTTCAATGCTATATGAAGCAAAATTAAAAAAAAGATTGCAAGTCAGTTTAAACTTTGTTCAGGGGTTAATTACATTACATGGGTCAAAAATCACCTGAACTTTGTTCACATCAAATTACTTTTTTTTTTTTTTTGGTATTTGCTTTGGCTAAATGAACGAAGACATCAGTACTCTTCCAAAAGTGAAGCAAATACAGGGAATATTAATAGTCAGCTAAGAGGTCATATTCCTTGAACATTAGCATTAACATTTAAAAAAATATAGATCCACTGTGTTAAGAAAAAAGGCATTAGAAAACCCTTATTCTACTTTCTGTTGGCCTAACACGCAAGACAGTAATCAAGCTTCACTACTGACGTCATGCGAAAACCTGCCTCCTCTGAGGTAATTTGGAGAACTTTGCTGGTGGCTTCTGTGGGGCTGGAGCTTCACGGCTGGTGCCACGGCTGGTCACGGGGCGGCAGGACGCAGGACTGCAGAGCATGGCAGGAGATTTTAAATCTCCTGGCAGACATTAGGAAATCATCTCACAACCATAAAATATGGCCAAATATGCATACT
This sequence comes from Pygoscelis adeliae, assembly GCF_000699105.1. Taxonomy (NCBI): domain Eukaryota; kingdom Metazoa; phylum Chordata; class Aves; order Sphenisciformes; family Spheniscidae; genus Pygoscelis; species Pygoscelis adeliae. The sequence continues at coordinate 1,468,215 of NW_008824807.1, read as the reverse complement.
TACTTTATGATTAGCACTCTCAGAGACAATTTCTTGAAGTTATGAATGTATTAGCTGGACTGAGTGGACCTAATTTTCTAATGCAGTTTATTTAACTTGCAAAATATGGTAAAATATGCTTTGTATAATATTTATTAATGTGGATGAAGAAAACAGGTTTTGTTGTTTCGTAATAACTCAAGAGAAGTGCCTACAGAACCAGCAAAACACAAGCTGAAACTACTTGTATTCTCTCACAAAGAATTAGAAAATTATTACATCTTTTTCCACCCTCTAAATTTCCAACCAACATATCATGCCTAAAAATATTTACATTTCAATCTTTTATTTTACTTTGAAATTGTGGTGCTTTCCTAAGATTAAGTCTATATAATTTAATATTAACTTTTCCCTTTATCCCATTTATTAAACTTTACCTGAAAAACAACGTTGCATTATAAAACAAGAAAGGAAATTGATTTTTATCCAGGTAACCACAGGAGCATAAGAATATATCATTTACCATATTCTCCTCAAATGACCGATTTTGCAAAAGCTTGGGTGTTTTGTTTTGGTTTTTTTTACTAACAAGTCACTGAGAAATGATTCTTCAGAGGCAAGTGAAATAAAAGCAACCTATAATGCTTTGAGTCCCTAGCCAGATACCAAAATTACCACAGTTACTTGAAAAAGCCTCATTTTTCTTAAAATAGTGTGCTCAGTTTTAGTGAGTGGGTTATTGTTTGCTGAGATACTGTAGAAAGTCCACAATGGTCAGACATAAATAGGTAAGTCTCCTTTCCTGTTCGACACATCCATATAAAATATATAATGGGAAGAGACAACTAAAACACATAGAATCATGTTTGAGTGTGCTATTAAAACGAATTTATTGTTCAAATTTCTTTTTAAAAAATCATGAAGTTTAACAACACTCAGAAAGGGCGATAGACAAGCAGATTTTATGATTAAGAGGCAATTCTGGACACCTCACCATTGCTTTTCTGAATGACTTTAGTAATTCAACTATTTTCTGTAGCAAATAAGCATTTTAAAACAACTTATTAACTCAGGAGAGTTGCCACTTATTTGGCCTATGGATTAATTGCCCAAGGAATACAGCAGCTAGAAGAAAAAATTTCAAGGCACCATGACCAAGGGCAACGTGCCGTTTTACCAAATATATCTACACCAGGCATATGACTGCACCCTGTGAAAGCCTTTGCTGAAAAAGTGTAACTTACTGTTTTGGCACAAGAGCAGGCTAATGAAGACAACAGAAGAAAAAAATCCCTTGTTCCAAAATTGTGATAGTCCTCCGTCTAACTTCCATCTGTCTTGAAGCTAAAGTCCTTATGCGTAAAAATGCAGAGAGAGGTCTCATTTTGCAAGAGGAACAGCAGCAGGACAACCCCCGCTTTATTTCATCCCTGTCACCCAGAGGTAAAGCACAAGGGATGTCACTGAAGCTGACATTCATTAGCACGTACTTCCCAAAACTGTGAACTGACCTCGGGTGGCCCATACCTTCAATGCCTCTGCAACGAAACTGGAGGGCTATACGTTGTTCACATATTGGCTATGATTTTCATAACTGAAGTATTATGCTGCCCAGGGATCTTCTGTTTGCTATCTCTAGGCTGCTGGCTTTACTCTATCCGTTCGGCTCAGTCTCCCTACTGAAACATTAAAAATCAGCCCAAGTCAGTATCTGTAGAGTAGGCAACAGAATCAAATAGCTGTTTTCTATGCATGTCTAGCAGGTAGGGAAGCACAAAAGAAAATTTTACTTTGTTCTGTCTCCTTACAAAATGTGTGTTTCAGTGAAGAGGCTGTATGTTTCTTTGCGAGTGTTCCTCTGGTGCCCCTGCCACATCTTTGAGGCGGACACAGGGGAAGCAGTGGTGCTGATGAGAGTGAATCAACCCTTCAAGACGTGTAATGATTTCATAGTCAGGAAGAGCCAGGCTGGCAATGTTGAGGCCCAGCATCCGTGAGACCACCTCTCGGAAGTCTGCCAGCTGCAAGAGCAAACAGAAAGGAATTACTAATATATTAAATACCAAGCAAAGGAGATGCCTGGAAAAACATATACGTATATGCATACATACAAAAACATGCATTCGTATTAGCAGTGCAAAATACAGGAATTTCTGCTGTTGCTCCATACAGAGAGCTGAAGAGGATGGAAACAGCCTTTTGGGGCATACCCCAGACAACAAAACATGTAAACAGCTGAGGTGCTAAGGATCTTGAACACAAAACATAGTTTCAAGCATTCTTTAGTATGCTTCACAGGCGTATTTTCCCTGCTGACTCAACAGCGAAAACTGAGGAAAAGACACGAAGAGGAGTTGTACTTGACCTAGATGACTGCAAACTATACAAACAACTGGAAACTCTGGTGGGCACATCCCACAGCACAGGCTAAGGTGCTGGTCCTGACCTCAAGCTCCCGACCACTGCCTGCCACCGCTCCCCTCCACCGTGCGCTTTCTTGTGGACACCACAGCAGAAAGGAGGAAGTTAGAAGAAAGGTGGAGGTTTGGCACATCCTTCGGCCTGACTTTGACGTGGAATCAGGATGCAGCCAAAATTCAAGATGCAGCCTGGGAAATGCTCATTTTTCTTCTGTGCATAGCTGTTGAACATGTATCATAAGGAAGGGTATTTGGCAAAGTAATTAAAGAAACCAGCTTTCTCTCTGCAGTTCCAAATGGACAGGCATCCACAAGTAATTGTCATCACTAGTGACCCTGCCAGCAACTAGATTAAAAACTTCAGATCAGATGAACGTGAATGCTGATTTACTCTTCTCAACTCACAGTATGGATCATTGTAAGTCCAACTTCAATGCCTCTTCAATGGACAATGCATTACACAGCCCAGATGACCAATACCTTAATACCCCTTATCATCAACACACAATTAAAAGAGGAAAATGTTCCTATTTGAGGAAACATGCTTGTCTTGCTATCTATTTGAACGTCAAGATCCCCATTCCGATAACATAACAGAGACTCAAAATGTCACAGAAACATCAAAACCATCAAGAAGCCAGACTCGCGCTCTGTGTGGCACCACCCTCACTCCACCAATCGTGCTGACGGCTAATGGTAAGGAGGAGATAAACGCACTCCTGAAACGGAGATAAAAGCACTCCTGAAATACGTGTCCATCCCCAAGAATACTGTGCAGAACTCTAAAGCAGTTATAACATCTGTGAGGCAAGCTGCAAAAAACCTGAAAACAAGGTCTCCGTTCCAAGACTTTGCCAGGTTCGTTTCATCCCAGTACAAACCCTAAGGAGCTGCCATCAGTTCCGAAAAACAAATATGGAAACCAAGACAGTATAGGGCAGAAGGATTTGAGAATTCAGTCCCAGCTATCTGTCTTACCAAGGCAGTGCAATGTCTTGGATGAAACGTTGGAACAACGTAACACCAAAAATCGCAAAGTTCCCATATATTCTCTTCAACGCCAAGTTGGGAGATCACTGACTGTGGGGCTTTGGCAGTGTGCTAGGCAAGTACAATTTAGCAGGAGCTAAAGATTTCTTTAAACATCTGGTTCACAGACAGAACGAGCAGGCAGCAGAGCCAGGATTTGCTTCCATACAGACTTTATGTTAAAAGATCAAGGCAGCCCTCTGCAAAGATCCAGTCTTTGGAAGAATTAAACCCCCACAAGACATCTATACAGCAAACCCAAGTGATCCCCCGGGAGCACATTAGGGTCTGCGCTTTGCACCAGATTTCTTGCTCTTGTATCTTTGCTATTGCAAGCTGTTCAACTTAATTATGGTAACTGTAAGTAAACCAAATTGCACTACAACCATGTATCAAATGCAATCAAATTAAATTTGCTGCACTGACACAGATTATCGATCTGGCAGAATTTTGCCAGAGGGAATAGATACACATTAAAACGTATACACAATCATCTCACTCTCTTATTTCTGATGGGAAAAGCAGGTCACAGCTATACTGAATGGACAATAAATATGTTAAGAATTCAATAACTTTCATCGGCAAATAACCTAAACTGGAAAGCACACAGAGCCCTTAAAGAAATCCTTTAAGCCGTTCATTTATGTGCATTTTAAATTGAGGATTTTTTCCCCACTTTAATGGAATAAGACTTAGACAAAAAACAACTTTTCTGACTATTATGTTGTGGCATATAAAGTACAGTGCAGACAAAGCTGTAGTTCAGTGAAAATGCAGAAAAAGGGTTGACTACAAAGAGAAATTCTCCACATAAACTGACAAAGAGAACCATCACTCTTGGACACAAAAATGCCCCGCCAGGGGACATCAATCTGAATTTTAAAAACTCTAAACAAAAGCAACAGACAATACATGCTGGACAATCTTTAGAACGCTACCACATGTCTCACGTGGAGCAAGATGCATGTTTACACTCTTAAATGGATACAGTGCTGTAAGCACATCATGAACAACTTTTTTAAATCTTGCACTAAAATGTATAAGACCTAGAAAAAAAATTAGATAAGAAATGTATTTCAGCTTTAAAAACAATGCAACAGAGGTATTAAGAACACAACAGTTCTGCTGAAATACTACAAGCTAATAGAAGTACCACCTAACTCTCTATTTAAGACTTTCTTCAATAGCAGTTAGTATTTCTAAGATAGTCACAATTTGAAGTAAAGGAGAGAAATAATAAAAGACAAACATCACTAAAGACTCAAAACCAAAGGTTTGCTACAGCAGTAAGTGCTAATGATAAATTTTCTTGGCATTTTCCATCTAGTGAGTAAAATTATCTGAAGTAAAAGAGAGGAAGTGAATGCAATTTAGAGCATTAACCCAAGATATTAGGAGGCAGGAGCAGAAGTAAAAAACAGACACTACATTTAGTTTTCACTCTGTAGCTACGGGAAAGTAGAAGGGGTCTTATTGCAATAGAAAGACAAAAAAAAAAAAAAAAAAGGAAAATAAGACTGGAAAAAATCCTTATAACAAAACCATCAAAAACTCAGCCGAAACATTGACATTTATATTCTTACTCCAAGTATTACTGCAAATAAGGACTTGAGTTAAATTGATATAAAAATAAAATATATTCAGATTTTAATCTGTAGTTGACTGCAGTGGTCACATACTGATGTTATCAGTCCCTGTGAACATCCTTTTGTCATCAGTCATTACGCATACCCTTTATGTAGTCTTATTAAAATGAATGTTGGCTATGCTGATATTTATTTATATTCAGAAATACACAATAATGATATATGAAGTCAGAAAGGTTTTCTGTTCACCCCACAGACAGAGGAAATCCAGTATGGATATCTGTAAACTTACACTTACATGTAAAATTTCAATATATCCAACTAATTTCCCACTAAATATCCATTCTAGTAATCTCTACTTTTTTGACTCTTCACATATAGCTTCACCTCTCTGATTTTTACTCTGCAGTATGATTTAATAATGCTTTAAACACCTTTTTTTTTTTTTTTTTTGGTTTTTTTTTTTTACGAAGAATATGCATGGTTTGCTGTTATTCGCTACAGTCACCAGAGCTGACTGTTAATCTTAAAGCAGATCGGCAGTGTTATTACACTCTTCTTACAGGGCTTCACTTTTAACAGTTTGGATTCTTTGATTCTGTGCATTCTCTTAAAAAAAAAAAAAAAAGGAACAAAACACAGAAACACCAAAGCTAATTTTTCCTCTTAAACTTAGTAGGAATTACTAGTCTAAAGAGCAAAAAACAACAAGAAACACTGTGTTAAATCCCAATTATGAGTTAATTTTAAGTTATTTCAATCTGATCTTAATTTCTGACTTCACTTGGGTATGTTCTGCCTTTCTTTACGATCACAAGACAAATCAATGTCTTAACCAGTTGGCAGTAGTTCACGTCTGCATACTTTTAATTCTGACAGCATGGAAAATAGCCACGCAATATTACAATGTTATTTAACGTTCCACATAGTGATATCCATGGAAAGCAGAGTATACCTGAAAAAAACATGCAAATGCATGTACAAGCGGTCAACCTGGCCACATCAACAACTCCATCGGGTAACGGCAATTTCAGTTTCTAGTAGTTTTCTTAACATGCACACACACACAGATGACTTGGATGTGCTTATATTCGGATTAAGTATATACACATGTGCTCAGAGAAGTATTTAACATCTGCATCAGCTACCTTTTACAGAGAGTGAGAGAAGTCTGGTCTTGTTTAGCTTCCCTGAGAAGGAAGAACAAGTCAGCCCAACGCAGGTGAAGAACTACACAGGGTTGGGGATAAGGAAGGAATTCTCCTTGGGTAATGGTTCAGGAGAATTCAGGAAAAAAACTCACATGTTAATTAGCGAGAGAGAGAGCTTAGAACTAATTCTCTGATTTAGCAACAGTAGCTTATTTTAAGGACAGCTAAGTAAACTGTTAAGATACAGGACGGTATGCTATGAATATTACTGGCAATTCTCATATTCTTAAAATGCTATTACTACTGATCAGCACTGCACAAGTACCAGGCATCGGTTCTGCAAACAGTTTTGCTCCCAGTTTAGCAGCATAGTTGCACCTGCAGGTATTTGAAATGTTCCTGTGATGCAGATTGTGGACACTGGTGAATTATAAGTTGACGCTTTTCTTTCACTAACCCAGAAAGCTTGAGAACTGGTGCTACGCTGGGCTTGAGCATTCTGGACTTTGTAGCCCACTTACCTCACTTTTCCCATGTTCTTCAAGTTTGGCCAAAGAACACTGCAACAGTAGTCAAGTGGCTTGAAACACCTTGGGTTCAATCAGTAAAAATTAAGCATTTGTGTGTTTTTAGCAAGTACTCAATGTATGACTCCGTGGAATAATTTCCTGAACATAATTCATACCGTCTCCTGTGTGCAGGATGCTTTGTTTCCTCGTGAGACATATGAAGAAATTAAATTTTCCTACCAAATTTCTAACCTTCATTATAAAACAAAACCGTGCTAAAGCTTTGCAGGAAGAAAGATCCCCAGGTGGTTGGTTTTTAGTCCATGTGAGCAAAACAATACTTTTCTAGACTCATTTTTTGAAATAGCATTCTTAAATTTCATCCAGAGTTGTTGCTAAGACCAACATATAGCGTAAAAATTTTATCTGGAGAAATTAACGTAGTTCTAAGCAGTTAGAATAAGGAATTTAAAATTACACATTTTTTACTTTAAAGAAGTATCCCATTGGCCAATATCCCAATTATGCCATCTATAGTCTTGCTACAAAACACAATATGCAAGGCAATTACATACATACTTCACAATTTTTTGAAATTAGAATGGAACACATTTACTAATGTGTTTCCCACAAACTCCTTTTACCCTCCCCAAAGTGAGTTACCACAAAAATTTTTCTTACCTAAACTTTAGCGAAGTTATATGTCACAAATCGACCCAAAATAGTTACGTTCAATATTAAGTCTGATTTGTTTTTTTTTTTTTTTAAATTTTCTGATCTTTTCCATCACTCTTTGAATTTATGGCCTATACACGGTCACATGCACATAAGTTTTATACCTAACATATATAGAAAAAAAAGGTACCTTGAAAAGATACTAGTATTTTAAAGCATTTTTATACGTCTTATAAATTCACTTTATAATATTCTTCAGTGAACAAAGAAAACAACGCCTGTATTTATTATTCATTCTGTTGCATATATAACTTGAAGAATAGCTTTGCCTCTCAGAATCACAACTGCCACTCTGGCTCACAAGTGTGACCTAAAATTTCCTTGTTTAATAATGTTCACAAAAGTTTTCAGCACACCTGGATAGCCGGTCCACCAATACCACAGTCTTATATTCTAAGTGACAGCTAGCACTTGTCAAACACCTATACACCTACCTGTCCCTCTCTTTTTGCTAATTCTGCAAGGGTTGTTTTAAGCACCTTCATCTCACTGGTAACTGCTTCTAACATATTTTTGTTTTTTTCTTTATCTTCAGTAGCTTTACGCTCCTTTGAAAGAAGTTCTGATTTGACAGAGGTAAGTTGTTTCTCAGCCTTTTCTTTCATTCTTTCCAATTTGCCTTGAGACTTACTGAGTTCTTCTATTATTCTGTTCTGCTCCAAGGTTTTGATCTGCAATAAAATGAAGTAATGTTAAATTTGTCACACTTTTTCACCTAACATGAACAAGTAATAATCAGGAGCAATTCTGATTAATCACTTTAATGTGGTTTCTTATGGGTTCTTGATGAAATCAAATGTATGTGTGAACTGAAAAGTTAAAGGAGATTGGCCAATTTCAATTCAATTAACAAAAAGATTTTTGTTTCAAAGACAGTTAATTCTCTACAGGTTTTGTGAAAAGAGGTAACTGGACAGACAAAAATCCACAGTGAGAGTTCACTCTCTGCTACCCCCTAGAAAAACAGTACGAAAAAGAGTTGCTACATGTTTTGCTGGTAAAAATCCTTCAGTTGGAACATGCACCTACTTATCTATTTCACTCCATCAGCCACAAGACAGAAACTCACATACAATCAATCTTCCTTTCTTCCAGCGGTGGCAAGCTATCAATGACTGCAAACTACTTGTTTTCACCTGAGTTTAAGTGGGTAATTTATTACTGCTGCAATGTAATAAAACAGAGGAACAATGAAAATTTAGCACTTTGCCTGACTTATGCGGAAAACCCCCTTTTTTTTTTTCCTCCCATACCTATCAGAATAGATCTTCTGTGAGCAATGTATGGGAAAATACAAGATTACAGTCATATCGACAGGAAAGAAAGGGATGCATATATCATATTGTTCTTACACTAGCCTGAAAATTTACATTGTGCTTTACAGATGCTACTTAGTATATCAAGACAAACTGCAAAATACCCAAAACATTGTAATATTATATTTGATTTCCCCATCTAGATGGATTTGAGCAGTTCTCCATTAACACATTTATTGTAAACTAATTCCAGCTGTATCCAACTGGAACAGAAAAAAATGATAGAAGCACAAACGTAACCTTTTAACTCACCTTAAGTTCATTGGTTTCAGACAGCTTGGCTTTGAGATCAGTATTCGTTTCCCTTGCCAGGTCAAGCTGCTTCTGTAACCTCTCTATCATCTTATGTAACTTTCTGACAGCGAGATTGGCCTCGTCCCTCTCCACAGCTAAGGCGGTCCTTACTTGCTTCTCTTCTTCCAGCTGGGTTATTTTCTGCCGGAGGAGGTTCATGTGCAGCTCTTTGCTTTCAAGTTTTTCTTTCTGAGTCTTCAACTAGTTTTCCAAACACAAGGATATTTGAAAAAATATATGTGAAAGTCAACGGTACTACACAGATTGTTTTGCAAATTTAATCCCCGTGTTGCATATTTAACCTGAACTCCTATTTCTCTCTTGAAAACTCTGTAAAGCAGTATAAACATATATACACTAACTTGATACCTCTTACATTACCAATTCATTGTGCTTCTCCATCCCCGAATTTGTGCACTACCTTTTAGAATAAATTTGCATAGAGACTCCACCCTATTTGAACATAAATACTTGTGCATCATTCATAACATCTGCAATTGTCTGAAGTATAACACACTAGTCAAATGCAAGAGGTAGGAGAGATTCATTAAGGAGACAGTGGTTTCAATGGTGGTAGTTTAAGATATTTCCCTCTTTAATCAGTTAATTAAGGCTAGTGTGCAAGAAGGAGAATCAACATACAGAAATAAGAAAATGTTCATCCACTGCTCCAATACAAGGTCCAGCAGCTTAGTTTTGTAATTTTTGTGCTCAGGGAGCTACCTGTTTTCAGTTTACCTGAGCTGAGCTGCCAGGTTTTACTTTGGAACATCTGAGGAGTATTAACATAGATACTATACTCCCTGCTAGAGAGGCAATTGCTTCCAGAAAAAAAGACAGTGTTGTTTTAAACCTTAAACAGACCTAATTCTAAGCTCTAAACCATTCTGATAAGCCTAAAACCAGAAGATTTCGCTCTGTCGTAACAGGATGACAGAGGGGCGTCTGACCAAATTCGAACAGATTTGCTCCTAAAGGAGCACAGTTCTTGTTGGAGATGTTGAAATTTTTGGTGAAATACAACCAACATCCTACTAGTTTCTAGAGAAGTTTGTGTAAGGTGCCCCCCTTCCCAGCAGATGTTTTTAAACATCGACAGTAGTTGTTTACAGAAGTATATTATAGGTGTGTATTCAAAAGTAGACATATATACACATATAAACATGCATAACTTCAGACATTTATTTAAGAAGTTGTGAAAAGCAGTATCACATATTTAACCGACTGGTCGTTTTAGTTGGTTTAATATGCAGTCTGTTTGCACAGTTTGCAAACGTTTACCATCTTCTTCTTATGTAATGGACATCTTTGAAATTCCTTGTACGCATATGAAGATCTGATCTGCTGCCTCCAGCAAGCCACTATAGAAATATAGCCATAACAATGTTTACCTTTGAAACAAACAGTAACAGTATGCCTTTTTTGCCTACCTTCCTTCTTAGGCTATATGCCATAGTCTTGTTTTCCATCACTGCATCACCTTCCAGTTTCACTAGCTGCTCTACCCGGGCCAGAATTGCATCCACATTCATATCAAATCCAACCTCTGCTGCTAGGCTATCCAGCTTCATCTTCTCATTAAGTTGCTCCAGAAATTTCAGATACTAAGATAAGATATGAAAAAGTAGGTAAAAGAATAATAAAACGTCATTAAAAGTCCTGAAGTACAATTTAAAAGCAATTCCCCCTAGACCAGCAACCAACTATAAATAGCCAAGTCCGCTATCCACAAGAAATAACATACTGAAAGGATATGTTTATAGTACACGCTCCTGACACAATTGCAAATTCTCCATTTGTCCTTTTTTAGTCAATATTTATTTTGTTCATAAATCCCTGGACCTACTGTATTTATCTTCTTAGCAAGGCCAGATTGTTTTTTGTTCCTCTGCAGTAAGAGCAGCACGAGGTATGTGTGTCTGCTTCTGACTCCAGTTCCTGTCTGTGGCTCTGCTGCTTTACACGACCACGCATTGGCAGGGAGAAGTTAGAAAGGACAGCCACATCCCAACTAATTGCAAATGCTGTGATTGCCCATGGCTGTGAGCTCTAAAACAGATAAAACTGGTACCGGGGATGCCATGGGTGAGATCCAATGTAGTCTGAGGAGACGCAGGAATGTTAACATGGACAGTCTTTAGCCCTTCTTTGGAACAGCAAGTTTTAGAGGTAACAGTTATTGGTTTACAAATTGCTTTAAAGATTATTTTAATTGCATCTCCACCTGGTTTACTGATATGAACACATACAGCTATCAAATATTATTTAATCTGGTTTTTCCTTCTTTTGTCCTGCCCTGCTAGGTCTTTAATAATTGCATTAGTTCCCTGGTCCCAATTAGCCCCTCTTGCAAAATCCAAAACTCTCCTCACCATGTTTGCCTTTGTTTTTTCCTACTTCTGTTGCAGGTCATAATCTTTGCAAAGAAACAACAAAAGAAAAAAAACAAACAAACCAACCAGTTCCATAACTGTTGCTTGAGCCCAAGATGATAAAACATAGCAAGAATCTCTTTTTGTTTCATGATGCTTCTGGTTCAAAAAGTTAAAAACAGCAGCAGCAGAAGAAAGCACTGAAGTTGTTCATTAACAGAAAAAAATCACAACAAAAACCTCTTTATTGCAGCAAAATCTACAGAGAAATTAAGCAACTAGGGCCATGTGTTCTTCACAGAGGAAGCAGAGGGGAACAGCTCCATTTTCTGGTTTGCTCCCAATGCGGCAGATGCTTCATTCATAAAAGTTATTGTATCATAGACTAATGCAAAACAGCACCAAATTGTTGATTCTTTGCAAATTCAACTTTCTAAGCATTGATCTTGGCCTGGTAACACGCTACAACTTTGTCTTTCTTAACTGCATTGGATGGCTGGTTTAGCTTTCCATGTACTATGTAATTTTTCAAACTCTTAACATGCGGATATGTTATAGGCTAACAGAGTGTTCATTCATACAATTAATAAAAAAATCCTGGTAGCCTTGATGGTCTAAGGATATAAAAGAATCAAGGACTGCAAGATCTTGAGAGACTGCAGACCAGATGATGTATTAGAGAAAGATGGAGAGATCAGAGAAAGCTTTGAGATCAGAGAATCCTTGAAGGACTTCTGATGTATTTACAGATACATCTTTTAATCTGTTTTTTTTTTTCCCCCACATTAAATGGACTTTGAACTCAAAAGCTTAGCTACTTTTTCCAACTAAAATTTTTGGTTAAAGAAAAGATATTACTACTCCCTAAGTGATTCACAGTACTTGCAGTACTGTCAGTACTACTCCAGCTGATCAATGCAATATAATTAGCTGTTTCTCTGTCTTTAGTGACTTTAGGCAAAAGAAAACAATGAATGCAACTACTTTTTGTTTCTCAAGCTTCAAACCATCTTGCATCAGATCTACAGACAGTAATTCCTCTTCCAAGTGTTTCAGTTGATCCTGGAAAGTCTCAGAACATTTTTCAGCTTTCCTGCTCCTCTCCAGAGCTTCTTGGTACAATCTGGTCTGATTTTCCAAAGCTTCAGTCAATTTAGCTATTTGGGTTTCAAGCTGAGATACCATCTAGGGAGCAAGCAAACCAACAAAACATATGGGGTTAGGTGGGTGTGGAAATGTTAGAAAGATACAAAAGATGCATTCTCAAATTATTAAAGAGAGGGTAAAATATCTATCTTTAAAATACATACATTTAAAAAGACAAAAAGAGAAAAATCTGCTGTAACAACCAGGAGAAAATGGCAGAAGTGGTGACATGTGAGACACCCAAAAGTGAACAGCAGAAACTGAGTGAACCAACTAAAAGGGGCTAATATCTATAAAAAAATTAATACAAACTAATTTAGACACAAACTTTCCAAAGATGTTAGCAAACCAGCAATACTTGGCAGTCAGCTAACATTCTTTAAAATAAGCTAATAAAATCACCAGTCTATTGAGGAGCTGAGTGGAAAAAACAGATAAGAGTGATTTAGAAAAAAACATGCAGCATGTAGGTGAGAATGTAGATACGAATAGCTAAGTCTCAGAGGAGTGCTTCCCAATTGTTAACGGTTAAAGAGTGTTTAACTAAAAGATTTTGCGGGAGGGGGGGTTGCGGTGGTGGTGGTGGGAATTTCTGTAATCTAGCCAAAGCCCAAGGCTAAAATGTCGTAACAAGAAACTATACTAACAATTCTGAAAACACTTCTAGCTCTACACTGTTAACTTTGCAACACCTACATATAATGTAATGGATTTTAAGTTGTAAACTCCTTATAAATAAAATGCTTGAAAGCATCTGATTACATTACTGCCAAATACTGAAAGACAGTTCTATCCAAAAAGTTGCTTGCTTCCC
>NW_008824807.1:1440503-1454851 GCF_000699105.1 Pygoscelis adeliae | reverse complement strand
TCTTCTTACTGTCATATAATTATTTGGTTACATAATTGATTATGTTGCATTTGTAACTCAGTGTTCAGACACTCATCTCCAAGCAGTCTCTCCATTTTAAGCATCTGTTTGCCTCCTGTTAATAAAGTGAACAATAAGCACACAAAACTCCCATTAATTTTAATGGCACGGAAAGGTTTCCAACTTAGACTGCAATTAAATACAACCAGTAGTTTCACCCAACCCGCCTAAAAAATGCGGAGAAATTACTGCTGCTCGTACAGTGGTAGAAAACACTAAACAATAAAAAAACCTGCAAGACACACACCACCACCACCACCACCCCCATTTTATGCTTTTCCGCATCACATATCACTCAGCAGGGGGAAGCTTTCAGTAACTTGTGTCCACAGAGACGCACTGGTGCTGGAGAACCCTTTATCAGGCTGCAAAGCGGCTCTGGGTGCAGCCCAGCCGCATGGGGCTTTTACAGGCTTCAAAGGTCCAGAAACATGAGAAGGTGAGCGATCATACCACAGAAGGTGAGACCACAAAACCACCAAGCTGTCAGCTTATCTTCCAGAGCATCCTGGAGTAACCTTCATCCTTGGCTTAGGGACAATCAACAACTTAGGGATTTCCTAAAATAGAGTTGCACCCTTATTACCCACCCATGCCTGTATCCAGCGACTTACAAAGGCTGCACTTTTGGTCCTGCAGTTCTGACCTCCCCAATTTCCTTTGCCAATGACTTGTGCAGCTTGATCAGCCAGCCTGCAAAAAAATACTTCCTGCTTTTTGTTTTAATGTGGCTACCAGATAATTTCAAAGACCTTTTATTTCTTGTGTTACAAGAAGTTGCAAATACTCATTTCCAGGGGCAGCTCCTACCTTGGGGACAGCAGGGTTCATCCCTGCTACAACTAAATAACCCTCAGTAAAATCTTCCTGAAGTTTATTCTTCTCTTGCGCTTTTTTTTTTCCTTGTGCTAAGAAGGCATGTGCAAGCACCAGGCCCAGCCCCACAGCACACCAGAACAGAAAGTTGGCTACAGCTGCGCAGTCATTAGGGCATTTCCCTCAACTGCCCAAAAGTCACAGAGACAGGCACATGGTGGACTTAGGATGAGTGCAAAAAAGCAGTGTGTAGGATGAAGTTACAAAGTCCTTCACATCACGGTGGCAATTTTCTTTCCTCTTTCCCAAAATAACAACTAGATATTCTCATCATCTTAGTATTATCTTGACAATCAATAAGCTATACTGTTCTGGTTTGGTGTTTAAGATCTTATCGTAAACTTCCACTCTTTTATATGTACCTATATATGCACAAACATGTGTGTGCCTAGTACAATTTTTTTTTTGGCTCTTTGCCAGCTGAAAAGCGTTAGAGCTGCCACATCTCTTATCATGGTACTTACAACTTGTATTTTGCTTTACGGTATTGCACTCACCATCCTAAGCAGAAAAATTCTTGTCTGTTGACTCTTTCCTTGCATGGAAGCCTCTAGACACTCTCATGGCCCTTCCCAGTACTTTTTGAAGGCCTTTTTTTTGAATGAAATAATCATAACTGTGTGTGCTACTCAGAATGCAGCAGCCATGGATTTATACAGTGGCATAATTATGCTTTTAATTTTCTTCTCAACTTTTTTCCTAATAATTTCTCACATTCTAGTTGGTTGGGGTTTTCTTGGTCAGCCCTAAGTCAGTACGTATATTACTCTGCTTTTATCAATGTTTAATTTAATTTCCCAGATTATTTTCCACTCAATTCTTTTGTTTGGAAGGGTAAAGTGGATAAATCCCTAAAACTAAATATGCATTTATAACATTGCCATAAAAATCATTAAGAAACGAGAACAACAGGAGATTTTAATGGGAGCAGTAGTAGAGCCTAATCAATTTTGGCATTTAAGAGTCTGTATATCAATATGCAATGGCAAAACCTGATAAAATTAAGACAATCCACAATCAGATCAGCTGTTCGTATCTCAGGTCAGATGGGTAGGTAGTCAAGAGAAACAGTTTTGGCCATATGAATTTAATTTGCTGCAAAAGACATCCAACAAAACTTGTCAAACAGAAAGGACGTGAACCCAGAGACCCTATAGCAGGGCTGAGCTCTGTGTGAACTGAGAACATTTGCTGGCCGTCGACTCCAGGTGCCCATGAACCCCTCTGGTATATTGCAAATAATAATGACAAAAACACCCAAGAGCTGTCCAAACATATTCAGATGATACACTTCTTACTATAACTGCTGAAGAGATCATTAGGACACCGATTCAAAGCAGTTTCTTAATCCTGCGATAGAAAACCTACCGCTGGACATTGTCAAAGTATATGCCGATTTTTTTCAAATGAAATTACAATTTTTGCTAATGTTAATGCTAAGGGCTAGTATTCAGACTATGACTAACTCAGATGCCCTTCAGATACCAAAATCACCATAATTAGGAGACAATCTTCAAGAGCATTTCAGATTTCACAGAAAACCTGACTATAGCAGTTTCAGAGGAAGCCTGACTATAGCAGTTGCAGTGAGTAATTTTCTCACAGGCCTTTTAAAATTTAAACTTTTCACAGTTCTGTTTGACAGGTGCATGTGCAGAGGTAAGCCAGACATAGCTGACCGGGCTTGGATGTAAAGATGAACATTTTGCCGGTTCATCTATTGTATACAATCCTACACACAAAACTCCCAGAGGAGCTGCAGTGATGATTTAAAAATGAAAAACCAAAACCTGTTTAGAGAAGGCATCAAAACACTCAAACAGGGAGAGTCCTCTTTCTCCCAGATTCTTGCATTGTCTTTTCCTGATCCCACTAATCTAGTTTGCAAAGGCAAGTTGCTTGCAGCAATGTCCTGACAGAAATGAAGCAATCTTTACTCAGGGAAAGGAAAGACCTAATTGTAATCCTCCTCCCCATTATACATTTGCATATTCATTAGCACATTTTCAATTTCCAGCAGCAAGGCACTTGACTGCTGGATTCATACCTAGCTGTCCGGGCATTGCTGCTGGATTGCAGCCACAAAGGGGCTGTTTTGAAACAAGCTAGCTTGGGCAGCAGCAACAGTAGAGGCTAATTTACCCTGCCAAGAAGTTTAATGACTCATGTTTGTGGGTCTTAAGACTTGACAGTTTACTGAAAGGTCTATAAGAAATCCTACCTGAAGACAATTAACCTTTTTCTTGATTGACTGATAGTACAGCATACATATCCTAACACTGATGTTATATCCAAATCCTGGAAAGAAATTCACCCAGAGATGCAACAGGAGTCTGACTGACACATATATACCAACATGTATATTCCTTACAAGTGGAACCTTAGAAAATGTTTTCTTTAATTGTGATTTGCAGAAAGAAAAGTAGTTCACTGTAAAACAATTTTTTGATGATAAAGTCAATGTTCTATTAGAAACAGATTCATAGGTGAATAATACTGGCATTTTAGCTTAGTTATTTCAAAGCCCCTAATCTTAATGTAGAAACTCTTCTGAGAATAGATGCTGGCACTGCTTTAGAATCATAGTTCACTTTGGGGCAATGCAAATAAATTTTTCCAAATGAGTCATAGCAGTAAAACACAAAAGCTTCATCACTTAACATATTTAGCAAATACAATGATCCACAAAACTTCATCATTCAACTACAATGACCAAATTCACCATGCAATATTAAATTTAAAGCTAATATTTATGGTTCAGGAAACCGAGCCACAATTTTTTTTTTAGAAAGGACTAGCATTTTGGGGGAGTATTGCTAGAAGTATAGCAGGCAATTGCTGTATTTGCTGGCAGAGGCAGAATGCTACGCTAGACATACCTGACATTGCTCCTCTACTATATAAAAATAAACCAACAAAAGCTGGCAACTAAGACCAGCATCTTGGTTCCAAAGCACAGATTTAGACATCGGCAGATTGGATCTGATAGCTGCTCTGTCTTAGTAACAAAGCCTTCCTTTTAGCACATATATTTACTTTTGATAGCAATTATACTGAAAACCAAATCTGTCACCATCCTCAGACACCCCCCCCCCCAAAAAAAAAAAAAAAAAAGGGAGTTATTTTCCATTGCAAAAGTCAACAGGTCTTGGGGAGGGGGGGAAGGGGGAGAGAGAGGTTAGAGCATAGCACACAAATAAATGAATTTTAACACTGTTATGGAAAACTACCTCTTTTTCTGAACATCAGTTTCTTTACCTCTGAAATAAGAATAATCACAGCTGTTTAGAAAAAGAACAGTTGATTATTGTATATTTTACAGTAGTTCTCTGTAACAGAACATGACTTCTCCAAGCAACGCTGTTACTTGGACAACCAGTCACATTCCTCTCAAGCAGCTGGAAAAGTTCCTATCTGCAACAAAATAAAGAGTTTGAATCCTCCCCAATACTACCAGTCTGCAGGACAATCAAGTGGGCAACCCAGCATGTAAAGCTAATATTTAGGAATAAAATCAGGAACAATAAGAACTAAGTAGCATTCACTATGCATGTACTGTAGCATATCCACAAAGAGACTAACAGCTGCTCAATGCAGTATGCAAATGGACTTAGCCGCAACTGAATCTTACAAAAGCAGCAGGTCACCTGACAGCATTCCCAGGAAGAAACCTGTTTTACTCAATAGCTACCAGTCAACTTAAATTTCCCTTTCTCAGCAGTTCTCAAAATAATCAACATCTCAGAGTGTACTGTATGCCAAAACACCAAACAGTACAAACACACATGCACATAAAATTCTCATTAGATTTCAATTTGAAAGCATTTTGCTTATGGAAACAAGACTCCATGACATATAGCAAAACTGTAAAGAGCTTCTACATTAAAAAGTTGCTGCCACGCTTCCACTTCAGTGGATCACTTTTAAATGTTAATAATTTTCACAAAGCTTGTTTTCACTGAAATTTGGCACACTGACTCTCAAACTAAGGTATAGGGGAGCTGTTTTGTATTTTTTAACAAAATATTTAATCAAAATGCACAGGGATATTTTCAAGAGCTATTTCCAATCTTGGACAGAATACAAAAACATTTGCTAACATAAAAAACTATCACATCAGCAGAGGATGCTAGAATCTTAAAATCTGGCAAGGACACATAAGTTGTTTTTCAGTGGTTCAGTGAAAACAGCTTTTGATTTAGTGTGTGACTTTTAATTAAATAATAGTCCTCGCTGACAAAATTAATACATGCCCACGTAAGCAAGTGAGCAACTTCAGTGCAGTGTCGGGATATTGACATTGGTCAGACTGTATTCTGCCTCACCTTCCTCCTGAGCTGTCCCTTCTCTACCTGTACATGCAAACACACCTTTGCAAATACTACCAGCCAAAACCCCTCGAGCCAGAGCACTGGAATACCCAGCTGCCTTCCTATTGCCTTTCTCCTGGATGGTGAACAGTTACGGTTTCAACAATGTTCAACTCTAAGTGTAAAAATACTTTTTTCTTTTTAGGTGCAGGTTTTGAGGATTGGAGGGAAAGAAGTTGCCTGGGGCAACTCATCAATTATGTCTGCTTTGAGAAACAGGTCAGTCTTTGAAGTCACTATTGTAGCAGCAAATCCATACTTGTTCACATATTCCACTAAATCATAGCAACCACACAGCCACTTTTGATGTCCGTTAAGTGGCACTGAAACCAAATTTCAGTGTCTTAACTGAAAGACCATTCCATGCCTTTTCTTGTTAACAGCATCTATTATTAATTTCATTCCTGACCTCTTCTTACTTAATAAAACATAGATGCTTTTCACTTATTATCTCAAATCAGTAGACAACAAAATTAAAAGTTTCTGTAATTTCAAAACCTAAGCAGAAGGAAACAACACTCTAACAGATGAATAAAATTAAAAAGGATCCAAAGAGAATAAATACATACATTGGGTGAGTTGCTGACTTACTATTTCTTTACTGGCCTCTTTGCAATTTATTTCTTGGATCCTCTCCAAAATGGCCTTCTCGGAAGGTTTAACTATTGCAGATCCACCGCTGAGCAGGGTAGCAATTTGCTCTTTAAAAGCCACTAAAGAGCTCTGAGCAGTCCTGGCCTCTTCTCTGCTGCTCTTCAAGCTTCCATCCAGCTCACTGGAAGATTTCTTCAGATTGTGCAGTTCCCACTTTGAGGCATCCAAAGCTTTCTGGTTAGCAGTCAGTTTATCTTGGAGGTTTCTGATGTCCATCTCCAAACTCTGTCTCCCTATTATAGCGCCGTCAAGATCCTAAAATACATGAAAGATTAAACAAGGCTTTTAAAATTTGTTATAACCCCTCCACACACAAAGCAGGGAATAACTCAGAAGCAGGTACTGCAGATAGAGAAATTAGGACCCATATTGCTCATATGGGCTCAACATCAGGGCTTCATAGGAGAACTTCCGCTGAAACTGATGAAAGCCCAAAGCCTGCTGTAATCACACTACAGACTAACCTCTTCCAGTGGCCTGCAAGAATTAATACATGAATAAAATTTGCAGGTAAACAAAAAACAAATTTTTGTTGTAAAACTATTGCTATCTTATTTATTCAGTCAGAGAATATGACTTAGAAAACAAACGGTGAACGAGATGTAACACAAATAAAGCCAAAGTACTACACCTCGGAGGGGAAAGAATATAATAGAATATTTCAGTTGGAAGGGACCAACAATGATCATCTAGTCCAACTGCCTGACCAATTCTGGGCTGACCAAAAGAACACACACAAACTCTTTGAATGTAGTGTTAAGAGCAGAATTAGAGGTGATCTCTGAGATCAGCTTTCCTGAATGTGACAAAAATTCCTGAGATTATTTATACACAGAAATGGGGAGAGGGAGAGAGAGGCCAAACAAAAAAATATGATGTTCAGACAGCATAAAGAAGGTGCAAATGCTCAAATACCAATTTCACCTCAAAGAAGAAATCCTTAGATCGTGAAACACGCAGAAAAATTTTCAATAAGGGAATTATTCTGAGCTATGTCATCTTCTGAAGAAAGCAAAATCCCCATTACCATAAGGTCAAATTTACCTGAGGAATAGAAGAAAGCCAACGAAGAGCTGTGTGTCCTTCCACAGAGCCTACAACTGCCCCCATCTGCTGATCAGCTGGGCTGTTGGTGTGCAGAAGCATGACTGGGGAAAGACTAATGGGACAGCGGTCCTATCTAGTATCTTTGTAACTTTCCCCCTTCTTTTTTTAAGAAGACAGTCCCTTGCATTTCAGAAGTAATACACTCAAAGACAATGTCATCTTCGGTGGGGAGACAGGGTACTGTAAGATAAGGCTACCTGGTGAATAGCCCATAGGATTTACTGCTCAGGATTATCCTCAGATCTTTGGCATCTTGTCATGGTTCTCATCCAGCTCCTGACACCCCTGATCCTTTCCTTCTAAGCTCAGAGCTTTTAAAAGTTATTTTCCCTTCACCTTCTGATGAATCAAGACTTGGTTTGAAAAGAAGTAAAAATAGCCAATACATATATTTCTCTCAGTTGTATATAAAATATTGACCCAGCAGGGCAGAGCAGATAGACAGAACTGTGTATCCTGACCCGTGACACAAAAGCAAATGATGATAGAAAAATGAAAGAAAAACAACCCATCTAAACATAAAGAAAAAAATCACCTCTCTCATTCAGTCAGCTTGTGAACCTCTTTCCTTTCCCCACAATACCAATATTAAGAGTGCTTACATATTCATATACAAGAATAAAATTTGCAGTAAACCAACTATAAGTCTTCATTCCTCAGGGTATTATCTGATTGATAGGAACAATCAGATGGGAAGGAATATTACTTCACACAAGACACAAAATTATGTCAGAGGATGGCATGTTTATAGAGAGTGATTTAATTTCTCTGGAAGTTTCAGTTGTTTAGTAGAGGCTCAGTAAGTGGATTGATACGAATTAAGATTGTGTACGTTGGAGTTAAAGAATTGTTCCCGGAACAGCTGTGAATATTGTGACCACTCGGGGGATCTCTCAGGGTCTATGTGTGCTTTCTGTGTAGCACAGTAAGTCATTTGTATTTATGGAATACATACCAATCAAGTAGTATACCTGGGAGTATTTATGCAGTTCAGCAGTGAGGATGGACAAAAAAGGAGTTTGGGAGGCACCCTTGGAAATAAGATACAAACATACAATACTAAAAATACTAAAATTTTAAAATAGCTTCAAAACGCAAACATGCAAACACATAAATGAAAACAAACCAAAACAAACCCTGTCATTTAGGAAATGATTTGTTACTAGCCCTTTCTAAAGTAATTGTAGAATTCTTTTGGAAACAAATGTTGGCATGATTCCTTGCCATTTTCTCTTTTTTATTCTAAATACATGCTATTAATAGAAAATTCCCACCTGTGCTCAGAATTACATTATGGCAATTACAGCAAAGAATAAAGAGTGGTTTATTTCAATTACAGTTTTCAGCAGTGTGTATTTTTCCTTTCAGAAAGGCAGCGCAAAAGTAGTTTGCCAGTACCAGGGAGCTTACCTAATTACAATCTTGTTTCAAATTGTGAACATCTGCAAACAAAAACAGTTGAATCAAAAGATTAAGGTATAAAATAAGGAACTGCAAGCCTGTTGATGCCTAAACCTTTTAAAAATAAAACCCAAACCCCAAGCGATTTACACAGTGAAAAGCTGTAGAACTCAAAACATTAAAATTCTGAACAATCCCCCTTGAAACCTCTCTTGGATGGAGAGCATTTACACTGACTAGCTTCAGCAAGGTCAGCCTGAACGTTGAACAGTATCCGGAAATTTAGGGACTGTGACACGTAAAGGTGATATCCCAACTAGAAGCAAACTCCTAAGAGCCTAAGTGATCAGTGCAGGCGGATAAAACAATTTCCACCACGGAAGACTGATAGGATGGAACCGCAACAGTTCATGTTTTCTCTTTGACTCCTCAACATTTATGGTTAATGTCCCATGGCTCTGAACTATATGAAGGTTTCGGTATGCAGCTTGTAGGGTCAAAAAAAGTTACCCAACACTGACACACAACAAACTTTGAAAACAGGAATAATTATGGAAATTGATGTTCAAAGAAAACAGAATTAGACATTAGGTAGATTTACCCAGGGCAGACCATGTCAATGACTGGTTGTTAGACACAAGAGATGTGGCAGATCTACCATGGCCATGCTCACCTGCGGACGTAGAAAGCAGCACCGAAGGTTCTTCAGCTATCCAAGACGGGAGCAAAAGGGCTCATACAGCACAGTGCTGTACTTAAAGTGACCCACTCAGGCTGGCACGCAGCCTACCCACACTCACCCACTGGCACCCTACCTGCACTAGACTAGAGGAGATGTTAGAGTACCCAGACCATTGCACAAGACACTGGCAAGGCCTCCCTCATGAGAAATCGTATTCAATATTAGGTCAGCTGCATTCACAGAAAATGCGTTCAAGCTGTAACAGGTGGGGAAAATTACTTCTGTCTTTTAAGCAGAGAAAGAGAGGGACTCTTTATTTAGGAACAGCTGAAAGCTGTATTTAACACTGCAAAACAAAATGAGGGAGATATGATCACACTAAAGAGGCAGACAAATGAAAGAGAGGAAATGAAGGGATAAGATCTTTTAAGTAATAATACATATCCTCACTCTGTTGATCTCAATATCTACAATGCATTTTTTTTAAAGCTGTGATAACTCTTCCTTAATATACTGTGTTCTTTCCTATTTCTCAAGATTTCAACTAGCATGTCCTATACACAAATAAGTTGTGGTGGTATGTCATTTCAACCAATAATCATTTTTTTAAAAGTGGATACTAGTCAAATTAGTCACTAGTTCTGAGACAGTTTTAAGTGTCAGATTACATACTATAACTAATAATTAATCTATTTCAACTTTGAATTTCTTTAGAATGCCTGAGTGAACACTACCTACTCCAAAGTGATTCAGGTGTTCAAACTCAGTTTTCCAGAGCTTTGAATTACCTCCTCTCTAGTTCTTCCTTCCTAAAGGGAAAGAAAAAACCAACCAAACAAAAAACAAAAACAAACAAACACCAGCACAACAGAATCAGATTCAGAGAAAACACAACAGGCCCACATCCCAAAAGCGCTGTAGCATTTTATTACGGTTGTAAGTAAGCACAAATTTAATTGTTCATTTACCTAACCATACACTGCAAAAATGAAAATCTTTACTTTCATCTAATCCAATAGATTAAAACAGGCTGTGAAAACGTTTTCTTCTCTAATTATTTTGCATGTATGACATTACAGAAGTATGCCACACCCTATTAAAAAAAGCCACTATTGTGGCTTTGCAAATGAGGTTATGATAATACTGATTTTTATCTCCAGCACCAGCATTCATCTTAACTTCTAAAGAAAAAAAAATAGCAAAGAAGGTACAAAACCTCTCTTTTTTGGCCCTAGGAATGGCTTTGTTCAATTTTAAACTGCTGAGCAAATTTATTTTTATTTACATGAATTTTTACAATCTGTGGGCTTCCAATACTAAAAAGTATCCAACCACAATTTCATATCCATTTACATGTTAGAATCAAGCTCAGGTGCTTGCAAGTTTGGCAATGTTTAGTTTCAGAAACTCTGCAAAGGTCTTCCCGCAAAACACCTGCAGAAGAGAGGATGGCATGAAGGCTTCCCTTTCCACTGAGCCTTCTGAAGAGCTGTGAAGCTTTAATTAAGAATCTTTCAGGAAGCAACAGCATTCATTTCTGTCTTTCACTGTTCCTACACACGGAGTAGCTCCTAAAACAATTTTTCACTGGAAAGGAAACTGAATCATCATTTGCCGTTCAGGTTAAAATGGAGAGGTTTCCCCACAGACTGCACATAGACCACAGCCGCCTAATCTCACAGTCTGTATTACCCAGCAGCCCTGTGGACAAACTACGTGGACATACTCCTCCTGAACCCCATTAATTATCTCAGCTATGGCTAAAGCAATGGGCAGCTGCACCAAAGATGTTAGAGGAACTCATTCTCTCTTGATTCAATGTAAACTGTTGTAAAGTTTTTTGTAGAACAGGTTATCAACTAGGCAAGCCTCTATAGCTCTTCCTTAATTACAATGATATTTAAGTTCTGTTATTAAACTACATTGTATCGATTGTGCGCATGCATGCATGCAATTTTTTAAAATGTCAAACAAAATTATAATTTTCACAGAAACACTGCAAGAGAAATTACTCTTCTGAAAGCTATTTTCGTACTTGATATCAGCTTTGCACCTAACATTCTAGGGGAAATCCCAAGCACAGTTAAACTGGTGACAAAAGTTTCACTGGCTTCCATGGGGTCAAGATCCCACTGTTTGTTTATAGAACAAAAGAAAATAAATTCAAAGGCACTTTTAGTAACAGTGACATTGTTACGCTTACTGTAAAGACACTGGCTTTTTTCTCAGATTTAAAAATAGTTAGGACTTTAAAATATAGTAAGTTCAATCCGGAACTGCTTGATTTCCTTAAATAATAAGTTTATATTTTAATTAACTATGTTTTCATACAATCAATTGATTTGGATAAATTTATACTGATTAGATGCTACTTAGATAAATTTTATTCATTAATAACAATTTAATACAAGTCAGTATTGAATACTGAAGAGCATTTTCATGGTTAATTTTGCATCACTAGTACATGCAGATATATTTGTATTAATTAAAATTGCTTGATTGGATTCCAAATATGTTCCTTAAAAACACTGCATGGTGCACATCTTTGCAAAACAGATGCCTAACACTTCAGAGGGAAACACAAATATTTCCAGGTTTAATCATCAGCGAAGATGTGAAACAGAACAAGCCAGTTTACTAGTTCTTGTGGTTCATCAATGGCAATGCTGTACAAAAGGCAAATTAATCTGGAAGAATATATGCATCTTCTTCTATACCTTAAATAAATACCATAGGGGAATTTATTAAATATGAGAAAGAAACTTGGTTAGAGCAAATAAGACATTTTATAAAGACCTTCAGACATTATCAAAGAATGTTGTAATTCTGTAATTATGATTACCATAATCAATAATCACTGTCTGGACATACAGAAAGAAAGAACAGGTATTCTGATTCTCAGTCTAGAAATCTGGGCAGCATTTAAAAGTTATTTTCCATTAAATGCAAATTTGACATCCAGCACTGCCAGAATAAAGGTATGCACCATTAATTTACAGAATTCCAGAAGTAAGCTCTTGCAATATTCGGTCAGAAACGTGAGAAGTTCAAAATTCTAAAAGAAAAGCAGTACATTACAACAAAAACAGCTTGATGGCTTGCTATTGTTACTTATATTTGTTTTAGGATTATATTAGTTTCTGTTGTTTGCTGTTTGATATTGTGATGCAGCAAGGCTAAGAGAGGACTAGATAAAAATGATCATTCACTTATTAATGCTGCTCAAATGAAAACCAGCTAACTGCAACAAATACTCAAGTATCAAATATACTAAAGAACATTCTGAATTACTCTCACATATTAACCTTATAACCTGCTAAAGTATTGCTTGAAGGTAACCAACCTGACTTTCATTTTCTTCATCAAGAATTTCAGAATCTACAATCTGTTTAACTGATCATTAGATAGCTGCCTCCTCCTGGGATATAAAGAAAGGCACCTGGTCAAGAGAGGGAATTCAGAAAAATCCCAAGGAGCAGAAGTGAACAACTACCTAGCAAGAAAAACTGGCAATGATTCAGAGAGGTGGCAGGGAACAGTGCCGTGGCTGAGGCTTGCTGGAGAAGACTGACAGAACGCTGCGATGGCCTCTATTCGCTTAGGAAGACTTCTGAGAGAAAACTGGGGGAAACGGGCCACCATCTCAATCTGTAATACAGATGATGGCCAATATGTTTGGCCCGGGGAGCTTCAGGCAAACACAGGCAAGAGTCACTTGTACTCAGTCTGTGCTGGGTAAACTCTGTTACAGGCAATTCCATTAAAGCTCAGAAAACAGTCCAGGAACACGCCGCCGTGTGCGTGTGTCTTCTGGCACAGGAACAGTATGGATTTCTGCTTTTCGCCTTCACAGGGAAGCACGTCACAACATGTGCAACTCTCTTCATGTGCATATTTAAACTGCACAAAGTACATGACAAAGTCAAACCAACTTTATACCCCTGATGCCCTTCTTGTAACCTAATAAGACACCCATCAGGGGAAAAGGGGATGCCATACATCCTCCTTTAGATATGTGGATTTAAAGCATTTTTGGGTTTTTTTACTTATTTTTTCAATACTGAATTTCTTAATATGCTTTTGTGAACACAAAACCTTCTCAACAGATTTACTCAGCATCTGCAAATTTAAGTAGCATTGAAACAGCACTGGAGGAATCTGCAGCCTCTAGATAAGCTCTAATGGCACACGCTTCATTTGAAAGGCAACGCTAATAATTTAGCAAGAGGTTTCTGTAAAATGGGTTAAATAAATTATGTATTTGGCATATGCACAATAATGATAGGAAAATATTTTTCATACGTCTAGTTCAACTTTGGAAATGTTTTGGCAGTCAGAGCAAACTTGCAATACAAGTCACAAATGAAACTCATCTTGGTTTAAAATATCTGCCAACTGTGGCTTACCTAGTAAGCAACAACCTACACTCTGCCCTTACTCACACTCCTGTGTTTGAAGTGAAGTAGGAGAACAGAATGTTCTCAAAAAGGACCTGCTGAAGTTTTTGGTACAGGTTCTCTCTCAGTCCCATTTGAGTCTTAGAAAATTTTACACAGCTTGGTAAGGGGTATTTTCAGCAGTAAGTAAAATTTATGACCCTTTGTGGTACTTAACACTTATCTTCCCTACAACAAATCCTTTCTTCTCCAGAGCACACTGTCAGCTATTTCTCATCTCCTAAGTATTTTGCCTACAACCAAATCAGAACACTTTATCCTTTAAAGTGTACAGTGGTGGTCTTCTGTTCAGGAAAAAAGTAGTGCCAGGGAGGTGGGGAAAATGTTGTATTACATTCGAAAACTTACTTGTACAAGGTTGCCTTTATGTTAAAAATTTCTACAAACTCAGCCACACACAGCTCAGCTACATATTTGGCAGTCTAAGTTTCTTTTCTTTTTTATTTAAGTTCTGGCCATCAGCTTTAACCACACTGCTCTAGTACCTGTGGGAAATTTTCATTATGGTTTTAGTAAGCTGCTCCCTTTCCACAGTTATCGCTCAAAGTACAAAGTAATAAGGAAAACTGCTACAGAAGCTCACTTTGTTCATCCATCTTTTGCAATGTACAAAAACTCTTAATGGTGAGTTCTCCTGAGCAATTAAATCCTTAAATCACATCCTTTTCCTTTCCAAATCATATCTAGGTGAATTTGGTGAATACTTGACTTACAACTTAATTTACATTTCTCATTTCAGCA
>NW_008824807.1:1437153-1440472 GCF_000699105.1 Pygoscelis adeliae | reverse complement strand
CCTCTACGGGTTCCCCACAGCAAAACAGTGCTTTCCTGCAAGAGCCATCCTACTGCCTACAACTGTTTGGGTTGAATGAGTCAACTGAATATTTACAGTTATGAAATACAAGTTTATAACGCAGTGAAACAAGATAATCTAGGGTGTCTGGAAGCCAAGGCACTTTACTTCCAGTTCCTTAAGAGAAAGAAAAAGAATAAAATAGTATCCTATCAATTCAATTTCTCATCAGAATTTTTAAAGAAACTGAGTAGAAGAATCCTCAGAAAACTTGCAATATCACATAAATATTATTTAAAAGAGTATTTTTTTCATTGCTCCATGCTTGTGCCTCAGATATACTCATTAACTCTATGTTTACACTGCTTTAAAAAACATCTGTTTATTTACCTGTTCGTGCAAGCACAGCAAAGGCTACAACAATATGAAGGAAGCAAACATATAAATTCGCAAGCATCATCAGAAGACATCCAGTCTAAATCAGAACTATTTTATGCAATATTATTGTTTAATCTCCATATTTTCTCAAGCTTTCAAAAAGTTGAGAGTAACCTTAGAAAAATGTCCTTTTTTGGAAAGACCCTAATCACCGGAAGTCTTTCAGAAGCATTTTTTTCTCATACAACTCCTACTGAAAATTAATTTGAAATTTTGAGAAAACATTTGAAAACTAGACAAACATATTCATCATGCAATTATGTACCTTACTAAGTTTTTCCATGTCTTGATAGTATCCTGCTGCCTTTTTCTGCTCCTTGGTCACTTCTGAAACAAGCCTCATGATAGTTTCTCTACTAGCTTTGGACTCCATCTCATGGACATTGATAGTTTCTTGAAGAGCAGCAACCTGGTCTTTTAGTGTCAGATTTTCTTTACATATTTCAGAGACCTAGAGAAATAATTCAAATATTAGTAACTTTTTTCAAGCACTTAACAATGACATATATTCATCCCAGTACACCTGCTCCTAATCATCCCAATAAAGACACTGTGTTTCTGGTGACCCCTAGGTCAGATTTATAATTGCACTCTACTATTCCTTTCTAAAAAGAGTAGAAAGACAATTAAAATGAGAACCATATATCCACCAGAAACCCACACCTTAGTGTAATGTGGTTCAGATTTACTCCCACACAATCTCCATGATCTATTAAACAGGTGGAGAGCTACTCTCGCTGCATATCTGCACTTGATATGAAGCAGGTCAGAAAATGAAAACAGATCATGCAACTACCTCCACGCGAAAAGCAGACCATTTCAGTTTGGTTTGTTAAGATTTATCTTAACAAGAAGATAACAAGAACTTGTGGAACAAGAAACTGAAAGCTGCATTTTATGCTTGAAACTTTTTAGGCATGGGGAGATTTGAGCTAGTAACAGCTATTTCATAAGCATGTTCAAGGGCAGGGCCAAATACCCGGTGGTCTGCTGTTCTGAGCATCTGACACCTTGGAAAAAGGAGTCATTTCCAGGAGGATTCTAGGGCTGTTTTGGTACGTTACGCTATTTCCAAGAAGTGGAATAGATGAGCATGGGCACTTCAAAGAGCGCATAAGGTAAACAAAATGCACCCTGACTCCTACTGGCAAGACGTTTATTAAGATTAAGCCACACCAATTCTGTCTTAAATAAAACCATGTGGAACAGAAGCTAAGTAGACATTCCATGACCCCAAACAGAAAAAAAGAGTTGCTAAGTTTTCCTAATGCACACAGTTTTCAGCACAAATTAGATTTCCCAACTAGATTTATTACAAGACGTCAACATATGCTTTTTTTTTAAACTCCAGTTATTTCCTTAACTTAAAGCACGTAGGAGTTTCAGCTTAATACAAACATCTTTGCCTCTAATGACAACTAGCCAAGTTTTGTTAGAGTATCTATTACAATTTCAATGTGCTTGCAATATTATGAGGGCAAGGACTGTAAGAAATCACTGAGATACATACCTAGATAATCTTAATTTATTAAGTATTCCTTATAGCCAGAACTCTTATAATAATATGAATATAATGAAACAAAATTTCCCAAAATACCTAGTATGTTCCCAAGTGAAGAAAAATAGGGATAGCAAAGACTAGACAGAACATGAGAAAAATGCATAAAATTAAGATAAATTGCCCTTCAGCAGCATCGATAAAGGTTAAAAGAGACTACGAACAATTTTCCTTTCCTAAATGGAAGCTTAGCTTCTGGAACTTCAGAAATATTCTGAAGAGAAATAATGAAGTTTTATGATTAGGTTTCAAAAACACCACCCAGTGACTTACAGTATTTTGTTACAGGGCATAGTTCAGGTTGTTTTAGGGTATGCCATTTCAGATGTTTCTACTTAATGGTATGTCGGCTCAAGATAAGTGTTAAGATCTAGTGTACAGTTTACATGTCACCTAGTGACTCCCACTGTTAATGTTTTCAGGAAAGCTTTCAACCAAGTATCTAATCAGGGTTGTACTTAGGAACTACAGGTTGATAAAATATTTATGCAGATAAGACCAGACTGAGTTCACTGAGGTCTATTAGCGTTCAGCGCCTTTGAAAATCAACCCAATATGAAAATAAATCTGTCTTAAATGAGAGCACTGTCTGTAAATCATTATTGAACACAAAGAATTCCTGTCTTCATCACTTGCTTTATTTCTTTGACAACCAAATATTTTTCTATTAAATCTCTCTACAGAAACCCTTGCCTACACATAATCACCTTCAACATTAAATGTTCCTGTGGTTTCTCTTTTTCTCTGATGTCTGTCTCCAAGAATCCAGAAAGCTGTGTAAGGAGCTCTTCATACTTTCTGCTGATTTTAGAAGCTTGAGTCATGCTTTCTTCACATTCATTCAAATATTTACTAATCAGACAGAAAAAAAAAAATACACACATCAGGACGAATGTTCTCCGAAACAGAATTCTAGGCAAAAGACATTATCCCAAGATTATTGCTAGCTTCTGCATACCACAAAATGAATTTTTAAAGTTACATATAATTCTCTGTATCTGTTATTTAATAGATGTAACTTTTGTTGTTGCCTTATGTGTAAACATTTCTTCATCTTTGCTTTTGATTAGCACTTTAAAGAGTCCTCTATGATCCCAACCTCATTCTCAGAACAAGATTTCAGTAAAACACAAAAACCAGGTAACATCAAAAAACAGTGCCCTCAAGATACTAGAAATGGAGGCTGCAAGCAAAAGCTTAGAAAAAGTAAGGGGGAAGAGATCAAATTACAGTAAAAATATGCTAAAAGCATTTCACATCCCCTCTCTCTCTAATGAAGCTGACGGTGCTGATCAACAAACTCCACGGAAAGAGAAGCGCATC
>NW_008824807.1:1422381-1437110 GCF_000699105.1 Pygoscelis adeliae | reverse complement strand
CAGAGTACCTACGAAGGGGAGTTTACCAGCAGAAGCAAACGGAGATGGGAGACACTACTTTGCTGTACATACAGTCTTCTGCAGTGTAACACTACCCACAAACATATGACATGGAGGCAAAGAGGGGGAAAAAAGCACAGACTAGATTTAGGCTAAAGGCATCCATTAAAAAAGAAAATACCAAGGGACTACCGCAGAAGTATGAAGAAAGGGCAGCTTTTTGTCATCAATTTTATCACTCTCAAAAGGTGCCTATCGTGCGGATACATATCCCACGTGAAACATCTGTTATCAGCCTTAACAGCAGGTATTGGTTTGTAAATGCTCTGTAACAACAAATAACGGAGCGGTCAGTTTAACTCATTGGCATAAATGTGGTTACATCCCTCCTGTTGCCAGGGACAAAGACAAGTCCAGCAAACAAGCATTGCCACAGTCTGCATAGGTAGCAAACATAGATCGAAATCTTGCTCATGATGCTGCAACACTGAGCATCACTCCTCAAAAACTACAAAGAAACAGATTAACAAAAATAGCCAACCAACCAAAGCTCAAAATGACCATTAGTGCAATCCAAATATCAACTCCAATACTTCTCAGATAACAGCCATGAGAGAGGCACTCAGTGGTAAAAGCACAGCGCAAGAGAGAAAACTATTGCGCTTCCAGTTGAGAAAGAAGGTACTTTCTAAAGCAAGTTCTTCACAAATATTTGAACACTAGGATAAAACAAGATGTGAGATATCACCAAACAGCTGTCTAGAGCAAATATTTTATTGAAACTCATTTGCTTATCAGAGCATAGCACTATTCTCAGTTTTCAAGATGGGCATGCTAGCCATTTCTGGCCTCATTCTTTTCCATTTCTGATTTCTTCCTCTCTAGGATGGCAATCAAACAGGCAACAGAGCATTACTCCATAATCAAAAAGCAGCATGAGACTCCTATAGAAAACACACAGTGAGTGCGAACACAATACGTTAAATAGTTATAAATCACTAAGCAAAAGAGATGGTCCATGAAAAAATTTAAGATCTTGCCTTAGGAGGGAGATCAGCACAGTTCTCAATGCTGCAAAGTGGAGGAGAGTGGAAGAATAACAAAGGTGAATGGAAAACATTAATTACTGCTCCAGACAGGACGAGGATAGTTCCATGTACTACCGCACAGCACACACTGTGAGCCAAAAGAGCTCTGCCTTCTGCAGCAGGCACTGGCCCTCAGAAAACAAGTGCCTCACAGCTTCCTCACCTCCGGGCACCTTCCTCTCCTCTATAGCGCCAGCAAAACTAAGCTGTGAGGTGGTCGCTAAATTGCTGTCCTGAGGAGGGGCATGTCAGAAGTGAAAAGGTATGAGACTCCAGACATGCCATACATGCACATCTATACGTTAGAATATCGTGAGATTGACCGCCAACCCCGCAAACTGTTCTGTGGCTCTGAAAAATCGAGGCACACAGAACCATGCCTGCTTCTAAAAATAAACAATCTGAAGTACAAAGCATGTACTTGACAACTCTACGAATAACCCAATCCAATAGGGCCATAAAGGTTTGAGCACCTAGAAAATAGGCAATCAGGTACAAAAAAGTAGAAAGCAGCTCTTTCACAGCTTTGCTAGCTCTTCAGAACTAATGAGCAAAGAGAAGGGGGGGGGGAGCTTTTCACAGTTCAGGCTCTAAAAGTACCTTGGCAATAGACCTGTTGAGTAGAAAAGCACCATTTTCAATAGGAGAGGTGTACATCTTGGCAACCAATCACAGAATTCATTAAATATTTTTTACTATATCCCTAGGTATAGAATGTAAACGTGCATTTCTTGCCTACTGGCTTGCTCTTCCCTTTTATTAGTGGTTTTCAGTGAAAATCTTTCTTGAATACCTAACTAGGACTAGTCATGTGCCACATGCTACTGAGGTGGCCAGACGAAGCGACTAAAGTTCATTAAGTCAATACATTGACTAGTATTGTGGCACATGTAACCATCAGCTGAGGATGAGAAAAAGCTTTGAAAGCATACTCTGTAGATTCGTGACCAATCTAACATGTTTGTTCCTCCCGAAAGGGCAGACTCACCCTCCATTTGTCCCTTCCCTTTTGCGAGCACTCCAGTGGTACACTCCAGGTGCACAACAAACCAGACCTGGGATTGGTAGAGCTGGAAATTAAGCTTTTTATTTTGCTCACTTCTCTCGTGGAGCAGTTCCCTCGTCCCGATCGCCATGCAGCAACACGAACGGAAGTGCTGAGACAAGTGTCATGGGCAAAACAGAGCAGCCAGGACTACACTGGGAGCGACAGTACAGATTTATGCCACATAAAATTGATCATGTCGCTGTAATGACAGGCTAGTGTGATACACAGTATTTTCGCAGTTTTCTCCCAGTGAGTCAGGCAAACGGGATAGAAGTTTTTTCTTCCTTTTTTCTTCTTTCCACCCCACCCCACCCCACCCCCGAAGTAGTATTTTAAAGAATCTTAACAACCATTATCTCAGAGACCGTGATGTTTTCTGTGTTGCTAGGATGCGTAATACACTTCCTGGCTTAACTATCTCCTCACTTATACGGGGATCATATCTAAAATCTTTGGCGACCAACATCAGCACCCTCCAGGCAGGACTTTTGGCAAATCAGCTGGTAATAGACAAGTGCACTGCAATGGATTTCTCTAGATTTTAAAATAACTTAATTATCCACTTCTAACGCACAAAGCCTGTAAGAGCTGTGCAAAATACTGATTAGGGAAATTCAGACATCTGGTGAACACTCACCTTGCTCTTAACTAGACAATATTGAGAGAGACATGGATATTAGCCTTGTAATGGTGGAAAAAAAAATCCATTATAAAAGTCTGTAAGGTGTCTCAACATACTGTGACTCACACTGATTTTGTAATTTTAGAGTTCAGAATATTTTCACACCAATTTTATTTGTGATTAGTCTCCATCCCACAGACCTGAAATATTAGCAGTTATGCAGAACTGACAGATCAGTGCTCTGACACATTATGCTAAGAACAGTATAGTTAAGGATACTATCTTTTAATAAAAGTTTTATGCAATCAGTATGCATGTTAAAAAAAAAAAAATAAAAAAACCACAACACACAGCAATGTCCAGAAGAAAGCAGAAGAAAAGTCAGTCAAAGCCAACATTACTGAAAGCTGAACAAACGTTAACCAAACATTAACATGCTCCCTTCAGGATGCTACTAACTAGGAATTATACCATATTTTCTTTATTACACTGCTCCTAACGGACAGCTTTACACTAAGGAAGAAATTCACTTGACACTGTCCTGGTTCCAGCTGTGACACATAAGAGGGCAAAAGAGACCGGAGTGGTGCAGCAGCACAGTCACTCACCACCGCATGGCCCATGCAGCATGTCAAGTGACAGGTAAATGTCTGCAAAAGATGCCGCATGATAAGGATAGACCAGGACACTAGACCATAGTTGCAGGTACTGCCCATCACAAGCATGCTATGAAAGGCACAAAGTTTGCCTCAGTGCCATACATGAAAATACCTGAATGAAGAAACCATACATACTGTTTCTACTGCACTCAGACAAACAGCACTCTGTGCTCATTTTTTGTAACTATTGAGGTTACACCAAGCTGACTCATGTCATCATTTCTCCTCCGAAGGACAAAATTCTCAAAACCCCATTTATGGGCTAACAACTCAACCCAAAATTCAAATTTCAATACCTTCCACACACTCGGGTACAATGGTTGTGCAAGGCATTGTAACAGAATTCAGATCTGCGATAAAGTCTGTCCACCAACGTACTTTTCTGCATTGACAACTGCACCATTCTGTCATCCCAAACAAAAATTGTTTCTCATGTCACGTGAATCTTACTGAAGTTTGGCATTTTGCTCATGAAGCTCATCCTTCAGCTCCCAGTTCTCCTTGAATGCCGCCTGAGCTGTCAGCTCAGCCTGGTTTTTAGAAGTGGCAAGCACACATGCCTCTTCCTCCATCTCCTGAATTCGGGTTTGCAAAGACAGTAGGCGAGACATCTGTCTAGCATTGTTTTCCTTGTAGCTTTCAGCTTCAGCCTTCAGCTCTTGAAAAGAGGCTTCTTTAGAGACCATTCTGGACCTGAGTTCAAGAAGCTATAGACAGAAAAGGAGAAAACTCATTAAAAAAAGGAAGAACATTTTGCCCAGGCTGAAATATGTGACTGCACTACAAGTTCAGCAATGTGACAAGAAACATATTTTGGAACAAAAGACTCGGAGTTTTCTATCACTACAAGACTGAGTGGAGGGACGCCACTTTATTTTCATATAACTAGGAAAAAGCAATGGAAGAAAGGGGTTTGTAAAAACAAAAGCTGCTGTTGTGTAATACAATACAACTTTTCAAGATAATCTCTTACACGAAGATAAATATATTTACAAATTCAGAATTCAGGAAAAGCCCACCTTAAGTTCTGCTGTGCAGCCTTAACTCACCTCCCTTATGCATCTGCATTATAAACCAGTCATCAATACCACTATTCCCTCTTTTTTGCCTGCCTCCTCCCTGCTCCCAATTCTGGTGCACAATTCTACAGATAATCTATAGCTGTGTGGAGTTGTAACGGCAAAGTATCCTATTGTATGAGGGTGGATCCTTTTGATGATTTGCAGCATATTCAGAAGCAAAGAAATTTTTGGAGACTTGTGGTGTAGGCAACCTCTTCTCAGCTTATGCAAATAGTTATTTTATGGTCTGATAATCCAATCAAATGTAGCTGGATTGACACAGAAACAGCAAGAGAACTTTTTAAGGGAGGGTGGGAGGAGCGAACATCACCACCAAAAGTCAAGGACCTGTTCCAGAGACGATGCTAGAGCTTCTAAACAGTTCATGGACAGGTGTTTTTCTTTACTTTCCCCTCTTTTCGTTAAAAATACCATTTTCCATTGAACTATTTCTGCTACAACCTTCTTTAAAAGACTGAGCTTGAGACAGATACACCAGGCACATAAAATTTCAGTGCATTTTATTTTGTTAAAAGGAACAAGTAATTTAAAGTGGATTTTTTGTCATAAGAACTGTTAAGGCATGTTTCAGCTTTCCTGACAACTCCAATTATAAGCAGCAAGATATAATCCAAAACATTTATCTCCTACTACACAAAATTAACAGGCAAACAATTAAGCCACGTTAACTGCTCTCTATGACATGTGCTAGGGTTTTTAACTTGTGGCAAACATTTTAAGGCAATAAATATTTAAGACATTAAGCTGCAAATTCACGGCTCTGCCAGAGGCTTCCAGTGTGACCAAACCCAAGACATTCAGAGAAATTCCAGGAGGCCAGTGAGCCAACTGAACAGTGACTGCCTTGGAAAAGAGAGGTCCTGCTTCCCCTACTCCCAGCCACGCACGCCTGTCCTCTCCCTCACACCAGCTCTGGTATTTGTCCGACTCCTCCACAAACTTAACTAACGCAGCTGACAGAAAAGAATTCACTTTCTGCAGAGGAGGAGGAGGAGGAAGGGGAGCTGGCCATGTCACAGAGAAAAGGCTAACGCTGAGGAGTCGGGTAGGAGGATCACTCTTGCAGCAGCAGCATAGTCTCTGATGAGCTTATGCTTCACCTGCAAGCACTGATTCATCAGACACTTTGGAGCTGAAATAAAGCAGCACTGATTTTGAGAAAAGCAGCTCTGCCTTTTCCCAGGCTCATGGGCTTCATTTCCATACTCCACCCTCTTCTTTGTGCTAGCAGAAGCACTTACATGGCTACAAGGTGAAATAAGATTGGGAAACTGATCTGGCTAAAAAACAACCCAGAAGGAGAGGCTTTATTTTTCAATTGCATCAGTTCCCCAACAACACAGTGCACCGTAAAACTACACATACATCTGTGCCACCCAAGGGATGGGGGGCAGCGTGGGGAAGGAAATGAGCAGCTGAAACAATAGAATTGCTTTGCTTGGCAGCTGGACCAAGCTATGGTAGCTTAAAGCGTTCACAACTTTAAAACTTCTCTGTGGTTCAACTCCCCATCTGCAAAATGTGATATTTTTTCCTCTGTCCATTGTCTTTGTGGTCAGTTCCAACAGCAGAAAAAGCAAGAATAATCCCATATCATGAGTTTTACAGAGCACTCAGCAGAACAGGGCTCTGACCTCAACTGGGTCATGAAGGTCTTTATTAACAAGAGCATGAACAGCTGCTTTCTTGACTATTCTTTCACTTTTGCAAGCACAGTGCTGAAAGAATCTATAAATCAGTCTGTCATGCTGGCAGTAAAGCCATTAAACAATTGCAGTAACAAATTCTTTCTATGAGAACATGAGATTCTGTATGGCTTTTTAGAATTGAAACTTAAAAGTACTGGTCCTGGATAGCCATTAAATGTAGAGTACCTCTGCAGTAATTTCAGGATCAGCTGGTCAAATTCAAGCTTCGACGATGGACATTCACACTGTAGTTCTGACTGGATACTCTATTAACAATTCATTCTCATACAATATTACATGTTCTTTCTGTTTCCCGTATTCAGCTATCCACAATTAAAGAATTTTATTTCATTGATAGAGCCTTTTTTAATGTTCATGTGCTATGCAAGTATATTGCAAAGTACTTTACAATGTACAATAGAAATACACATTTGTAAAATGTACAGATGTTTAAAGTACTAGTTGGAGTCTGTCAAACTTTACGTATCTATAAATACGTATAAATAAATACGTATAAATACATATATTTATGTATTTATGAATGTATACACCTAAATCTAGGTATGTAAATAAACGTAAGCACTTCATGTCTCCTAAAGGCAAATTTGACTCTGTTTTAAAACTGACCACTGCCCACACTGCTGAACTGGATCAAATCAATCTTATTCAGTCATATGTTAAAAAAAAAAAAGTACAGAAACTCTAAAAATTATCCTCTAATAAATCCTCTCTCCTAAGAGCCACCATTCCCACAGCAGAGATAGCAGAAAAGGATGCGCGTGTGTTCTTCAGCCTCTCTAGTTACAATCAACCGCGTTAGCTCAATCACAACTTCACTGGTGATGAAAGCGAAGCAAATCTGGGGAGCTGTAACTTAAATAAAGTGGAGGAATAGGTGAGGATGTGCAGTTATATCTTAACTCACCAGCAACAGGAGGACATCTATCAGAACTTTCACAGAACCACAATTTAGAAATATTAACTTTCAGGTTTAATTACAAAAGATTGCATTTAGATGATGATGATAAAAAGCTAGACTGCTTCAAATCTTTCAAATATAAGCTCATAATCAGTTCATGAACACAGAAGCAAGCAGAGTAAAAATCACATGGAAATTCTATGTTACGAGAAACAAAAGTTCTGTATCAAAAGCAAGAAGTTTTGGACTTTCTGCAAACTTTCTATTCTCTGCAGAAAGCGACTGTAGAGAATCCTCAGGTTTGGAGAAGGATTTGGAAGTATTTTTAAATGTACCTCTGACTGGGCACAATCATACTTCACTGAAAGTGCTGCAAGTTCACTTTGAGCAGTTTCAGCTGCAGCTCGATAGTGATTCATCTGCTCTCTAGTGACAGGAATATCCAAAAGAACGCAATCATGTGATTCCTGGGAAGACAGTATGAAAACAAAACCATTAGACATTGCATTTTTTGAACATTTTTGCTTGAGTGCTTTTTTGTTTGATGAAGCTGCTCAAGGGCATCTATTCCAAATATGTTATTCCCAGAGTAACTGACCCTTACTGGAAAAATAGGATAAACGGTCACTTTTCTACCAGTCACCACTTTCATCTGCAAGTTCAGCCATCAACATCAGTGCTAAAGTACATCGGCACGTAAGATATTCCCCCTCAACAATCCCATGGCCTCCCACTATTTTCAGCTCAGGTTGTTTCCTGCAGTTTCAATGTATTCAGCAACATTCAAAAGGTCCCTCGTCTACAAACTTACCCAGTCACTCCTTCAACCCACATAAACTTTAACCCAAAGGGAGTCCTCAGGTGTCTCTTATGCGAAGAACTACTTTGGGTTTTAGACTTCAGTTACATTGCGTGCCCTGTCATTTTTATGTTGGAAGAAATGGTGAAAAAAAGCAATGGCTATCAATCTTCCCCGTGCCACTCACGATTTTGCAGATTGCTATTGTATCTCTGCAGTCTCTCTACCGCGTTGAAGAGTCCATGTCTACTCAGACACTCCTACTTGCTCCTCAAAGTCACTTTTTGGCTTGCCCATTTGCACTTTTACTTCCAATCTGCCAAGGCTAAAGGTCCTTTTGAACTCTGTCACTTGGACATAACTTCAGCTTTCTGAACGATGCTTTCTCGTCCCCAGCAATCACCATACTGACTTCCTTTCACCCTTCTTCAAGCCCTTCTGATAGATGGCAAGCACTGGCTCTGTGCTTCTAGCAGAATCTCCTTCATACCATTTGCGTAACTCTTTTAGATGTGCCTTTTAGACTCTTTATAGTAAGCTTTCTCATTCTTGTGTGGTTCTGCTCTTCTACAGTAGAGCAGAAATGCATTGGATTTCTTGGCCTTTGTTACTTAAATCTTTCAATATGAAAATTCAGACCTGAGGTCTTGATAGGAGTTTCATTAGTCAGAACACTTTTTTCCAATTGACAGTGACTACAAAATGATGAAATTTAACATCTTCAGAACAAGACTGTGTTTAGGTGATGCTGGGAGCACACATGGCAGCGCACAGAACATGAGATTTTTATTCCATCAGCTCCCACACAGGACAAACAAAACTGCAATCCTTGTGCATATAGACATACATTACAAAATGTAAATCTCCCCCAGTTAATAACTGCTGTTGAAACAAGGTATTCCAATGGAGACAGAGACAAAATGTCTTCACTCCACACTCTTCTACATCAGCATTAGTTCCAGGCCGAGATAAATTACAAGTTCAGGTCCTACCCATTCTAAATAGAAAAAAATGAACAGCTTTCTAAATAGGTGAACATCTAGTAAAATAAGGTTCTACCAAGAAATGCACAAAGAAATCCCTGGGGAATAAGGTAAAACTACTAGTCTGGACTGTAGCAGAAGATAAATTACCTCGGATTAGTTTCTCTAATATTGTCAACTCTTTTCTTTAATCTTTCTTCAATGCACTAGTACACACTGGATTACATCCGTCAAGTTTAATCACATTCACCTCCCTCAAAGACACTCAGCTGTGCTCTTTCACAAAGGAGTTGCCACTCTCATCAAGACAGACTAATACTTCTAGTACAGCTCACGGCCATACACAACATAGTAAACAATTTCTGAGATAAAAGGGCTGCTAATTTTCTCAACGCTTTATCACCATTCTGAGGGAGTGAGGGAAGGCATGTGCCATCTCTTTGCTACTTTGTCTTCTTTTTTGCTTTACTCCACTTTTTTCACATTGTACAACCACCTGAAATTCTTTGATGTGGAGAGGTGTTTTTTTTCATTCTGTAATACACCAAGGCTCCAAAACCATGGCTGGAGCTTGCAAACAGTAACACTGTGTATGTTACTATATTTATATTACTGTATTGATGTATGTTTTCTTTTTCTTCCCTAAACAAACACAACCACTTATGACTCTACAGAAAGAAGCAATACATGTCAAAACTGATGAAATAAAAAAAATTCAGAGCATAGCTGAAGAAAGAAGTCCCCTGTTCAGCAGCAACAATCAACATAAGAAAACTTTTTACAGATGGAACTTCTGAAACCTACATGTGTCATACAAATCTAGATTTTAAAATGATGAGCACTTTAAAGATGCAGATACACATCCAGAAGGATTTAAAAGAGGTTTAAATGAAGCCAGGTACAAAAGTCAATGGGAATTACCATTTCACTCATTTACAGTCTTAGTGAGATTTACAGAAGCAGATCTCTGCATCCTCCAGTGCCTTAGTAAATACGAAGCTAACCATACATGGTGACACCATGCTAGGAAAGTTGGTATGATTATCGTACTTTTGGCAGGGAACGTGCATGCTTTAAGTAAATAGTTTTCTGTGTTTTGCCAGCAGCCATTCACAAGTCTGATCATTAATCATACCTATAACAATGCAATTAATTTGGCATGACTCTACTATAGGGGTAAAATTTGTAATGCAGATGTGCCACTTTTGTATCTCTGGAAAAATTCAGATTCGTAATGTTTCATGAGTACTATGTAGTTTATACTGATTACTGTTAAGAAAATAGAATGAATAAAATGTTAAAAAAATAAGAGGCAGTAGACAGGAGAAGCCTTAATATATTATCACTCAATCAGCTCTAAATAATCTAGGTTTTGGGTGTTTCTCCCATTCCCGTTATTAACTTTTTTGATCCCTTTCCACTTACCTGCCAGTAAATGAAGTTTTCATTTCATTTCAAATGCTAAACAGAAGCTAAACCTATATTTACAATACTTAAGAGTAATATCTACTTGGACCTTTGGCTTTATTAGCAATAGGCATTCTTTAGAAGACCAACAACATAAGGTCATTGTTGTTATTGTGGAGTTTTTTGTTTGCATTTTTTACCAAATAACCACTTTCACCTCCCTGGTATCCGGCCTGTAGTTGGCAAACTTCACCTGATTCAGAAACAACAGAACTTCAACAACATTCAGTAGTTTTATACCTCACCATATACTTTGAAATCAGCCAACTGTTCAAGTCACTCCCATTCTGCTTTTGTCAGCTTTTCTTTTATTTCCTTATTTCTTATTTCAACCCTGGCAAATGCTGCTACCACTGCCACTGCCCCCCCTTTCCCAAAATATATATTTAAAAAACCTCTATTGAAACAGAAAGCCCTCAGTAAGCATTCAAGCACTGACCACTACCCTGAGTGACTTGCCAATGCATTGCCTCTTTCCCACAGCAGATGGGCACTACTCAGGACAGTGATTTCTTCTTCCTGTTTCCAAAGCGCCTAAGAACATCGGGATTGGCATACCAAAAATAATGACTCACGAACCTTTGTCAACTCCGTTCTTCCTTTGCTTCTACGGAAGAAACCAGGGAGAGGGGGGAAAAGGGGCTGAAAATTAAATAGATGTGCAATGTGATGACACATGACATTAATTTTTCACAGACCTGCTTTACTAAACTATGTCATAGGTTACCATCAGCAAAGTAGGGCATAAAAGCAGAACACTGTAGGAAAGCTTCCCTAGCCTATGAGCTTGGATGGCCTCCACAATATTCAAACCCACATCTAACTAAAACAGACTTCTTAACTTTGACTTCTCTGGGTTACATTTACTGGTTCAGCTGCACAGTCAGGCTTTGTGCAGTTATCACTTCCTCTTGCCACTGCTCTTCATGTGCTCCAAATTTTTATTTCATCTCTTCTTTTATCCTGCATCTCTTCTACCCTGATAAATTAAAAAAAAAAAAATCTGAGCAATAAGCACATGATCTATCTTAGCTGAACTACATCTTTTTTTCTCCTCAGATGATAAGGTAACTAATGGGTCCTTTTTACCTACATATTTATACAGAACTTAGTACACTGGTTGGACTCGGTGGGCTATTCAATAATTTCTATAAATCCCAGTGTCATAACAGTTCATATTCTGAAAACAAACAAAATGAGATATCCTGAATCTGTAATATTTCTTCCTAAGACAAATTAATATTCATGGATGTATATGTGCATAAAAATTGTTCTAATTTCTGAAAATACAATGCAGCAGCACAGTTTATTATTATTATTTGCTGCACCCAGAATGAAGACGACATCCAACGTGAAGTACTGGGAAGAACGTGCAGTTAAAAACTTTCCATGCAGAATTTATCTCCCTAAGAAATCACAAAGAACTGTTAGTCCCCAAACCTGCTATTGGATCCATGGGAGGCTAAGGTGCCCTTCAAGACAACGGGGATGAAGAATAATTCATTTTGCATGGGCTGAACTGCTGGAAAAGGGATCTTAAATGTTATGTTTTGATTGTAACTATTCTAACTACAGCTAGAAACTTAATATTAAAAGTTTGTTGCCATCCAGAAGCTAACTAGCTTAATTTTCTGATTAAACAATCAAAACATGTTCTAAAAAGGCCATTTTCAAAACTGTCTTGTATAAATTGATTTTAAAAGAAAAGAAAATTCTACTTCAGCATGCAGGGAATATTCAAATTTTTATTTTATTTTGCAAAATTATCCTAGGATAAAGAAAGACAAGTTTTAGAGTATCATTTTTTCATAAGATCTGCAGGATAAAAAGCAATTCTTTACATAAATAACTACAAGTTACATGACAATCGGGCACTGGACAGTTTTTAGAGATTCATTTCTGAGTCAAATGGAGGGAAGGCTATTGCAGATTTTGCTTGGTAGCAGCAGCTAGCCAGCCAGCCAGCATGCACATCACTTCAGAGCAGCCACAGCAGCTTCACACACCAATGACTGTGAGAAGGATAAGCCACTGTTACACAGTAAGTCAGATTTTGTTAACTTATGTAAAAACAGACTAACGTGAATTGGAGTAATTTAGAGAAAAAAAAAGCCACAACAAAAACCCCCACAACTGTTCACAAATTAACCATCTTGTATGTATATTTTGGGTAAGGCTGACTTCTTTCTAGATAATACTTTGCCCAATTTGCCCATCAGAGATCTCAAAACGTTTGTAGTGATAATGCTTTATTAACATCAATTTCAAAATTTGCAAGTAACTTTTCAAAACCATTTCAGTTCTGCCAGTTTCTCTTTCACATTATAAAATGCCAGAAATATCCAATTACTTTTGATCACTTCCCACCCGGTGAAGTCCTCTTTCCCCTCTCTGATTTCTGCCTGCAACCCGGCCCAACTCATTGCTCGCAGTTTTTGTGTGTGC
This sequence comes from Pygoscelis adeliae, assembly GCF_000699105.1. Classification (NCBI taxonomy): domain Eukaryota; kingdom Metazoa; phylum Chordata; class Aves; order Sphenisciformes; family Spheniscidae; genus Pygoscelis; species Pygoscelis adeliae. The sequence continues at coordinate 1,424,310 of NW_008824807.1, read as the reverse complement.
AATTCTGAAAAGTTCTTTTTTTGTTGTTGTTATGTGTCTGTGGAGGTTTTTATGCATTAGTATACTGTTCCAGAAACACGTAAAACTAAGTAAGGTGTTCCCAACAGCTCAAATAAATTACCAAAGAGATTTTCTAAATTCCTTTCAGAAGGGTACTGCTTAGCTCTACCCTCCTCCCTTTGCAGTAATCACTGAAAGGTATTACTGAAAGATAAAAATCACTCTCTGGTGTTGTTCATCTACTGAAGAGGCCAATTTCAAGCTTGATTAATAGGCCCCAATGAAAGTTTCATGACAATCAAACTTTTAGTCTTGCCCTCTACTATTACAAGCAGCAGTTAAAGCGTTTTCATCTTTCATTTTCCTCTGTTAGGATGAGGTGACTTTGCATCTAAATATAATAAATGTGTTTAATATGATGAAAGACAGCAGTCATCTCAAGGCGATTACAGAAACGCATCATCTACTGTAAATATTATTTAAGATGCTTTTTGTTTTACTTCATCCTTTGCCTGTATGGCTAAATTAAGGAATTTGCATCTCCTCTGATGCTTTGTCTCACAGCTTTTCCAAAATGAATAACGAGAAGGAGCTGAAGGAGCTGCTGTGTTTAGTCTCAAAATAATAAAAAGGGTAATTGCTAAGACAAAATTTAGGGGAAAAATGTGACAAAATTAAGTGCTTATGCAGGGATTTTTGCAAACCACTTATTGTTCTACTGTTTTTACTTTACCAGTGCTGAATAGAGTTAAATAACTTTTTTTAAGAGAATAACTTAAATGAGCAATTTAAAAAACAGACCATCATGCAATACCAACTCTTGCCATTTTCCTACAATGCCTACTATACTTTACTACATTGAATGAAAGGCAAATATTTTAGATATATTTAAGTGTGTTGGCATATACACAATTAAGACTGATTAGTGCTGTAGTTTGATTTGCCTTTTGTAACGCACATTTTATAAATACAGGGTTCTTAATGTGCTGCTGAGTCACGAAAGTAACATTCACAAACTGTTTGACTTCAGGTTGGTAGGATGTGGAGCAGGTTACTGTCAACTCTGTAACTAAGCAGCGCTAATGAGAACTTCATAATTGGGTCAAAACAGTCATATTTAATATAATAGCGGTTGATTTTGCTATGACAAACTACCAAAATTCTGTATTTTTTGTCTCAGAACAATATAGCATAACTTAAAAATTGATATTCAACTATTGAGATACCGAGCAGTTCACACACTAATAAATTGGTTATCCTTTGAAATATGAAACCGCTGCAAGTTTTCTACTGTATCTTTAGTACAAAAGAGTTTGATCCGTCTAAGCAATATCCTCAAGCGTCTCCTTTAAATTCACATCAACGCCAGCAAACCAGTTTCAAAGGAAGAAATGCAAAGAAGAAATTCTTAGATAACTATAAATTCCTACTCCATGAAAGATACTCCCTTCGGCAACACTTAATAAGAAAGAACTTTCGTCCTTGAATTTGTAAAGATAAGCTATAATGATCAGCTGAAGTTCACTGATCTGCAACTGAAGTGTACATCTACTGCCACATAAAGCTCTGCAGCTGCAGAAGTTGTTTTTTAAAAAAGGTGAAATTAAATTTAAAATTGAAACGATAACTTGCAAGGGGGGTTTACAGTCAGCCTCAATGTCAGTCGCCCTCCACACGCACAGCCGACAGAAAGCTATTGAAGACCAGGGGCGACGGGGGGATTTTTCCAAAATCGGGGCTTTATTCTCTAATAGAGGAACTGAAAAAAAAAACAAAAAAAAACAAACAAAAAACCAAACCCAAACAAACCAAAACTCTCTACTCTTTCCGAGTTCCTCCCCGTCCCTCTGCTACGGCCCAGCTTTGCCCTGTGCCGGACGGCGGGGCACGCCACCCTCGGGGGCGCTCACGGGAGCCCGCGGGCGCCTT
>NW_008824807.1:1414785-1421868 GCF_000699105.1 Pygoscelis adeliae | reverse complement strand
GTGCCTGAAGGTGAAGAGTCTTTACAAAGGGATGCTCACAGAAACGTTTTTTCCACTTCAAATAGACATTACGCAACAAAAGTTTATGAAAACCTGAGAAAATTACCTCAAATTTTTCCTCAAAAAAAGTCAAAACAGAGGCAAGCAGAGCAGATGAAATCTGAACAGCAGCGTGCTCTTACTCAGGCAGAGTTTCCTTCTCCCAGAGCCTGCAAAACAAACACCTTCCACAGCCTGGGGAAAACAGCCTGCCTTGATTAGTGCTAAAATACCTCCAGCTGGAAGGGGACCCCCTCCTCCTCGCCTCCCTTCCAAATAAGGTGGATAAACATGGGAAGAGAGGAACTGCAGCTGGCAGTAAAAGAAAATTAAACCTTCAGGTGCTGCACATTGTTTGCTTTGAAGACCCTGTGAGATGCTTAATCAGGCCTGCTGTGCTGGTTTTGGCAGGGGTAGAGTTAATTTTCCTCATAGTAGCTAGTATGGGGCTGTGTTTTGGATTTGTGCTGGAAACAGTGCTGATAACACAGGGATGTTTTAGTTACTGCTGAGCAGTGCTTGCACAGAGCCAAGGCCTTTTCTGCCTCTCACCCCACCCCACCAGCGAGTAGGCTGGGGGTGCACAAGAAGTTGGGAGGGGACACAGCCACTCCAGCCCCAGCTGACCAAAGGGATATCCCATACCATATGACGTCATGCTCAGCATATAAAGCTGGGGGAAGAAGAAAGAAGGGGGGGATGTTCGGAGTGATGGTGTTTGTCTTCCCAAGTCACCATTACGCGTGATGGAGCCCTGCTTTCCTGGAGATGGCTGAACACCTGCCTCCCCATGGGACATAGTGAATGAATTCCTTGTTTTGCTTTGCTTGTGCGTGCGGCTTTTGCTTTACCTGTTAAACTGTCTTTATCTCAACCCACAAGTTTTCTCACTTTCACTCCTCTGATTCTCTCCCCCATCCCACTGGGGGCAGGGAGTGAGCGAGCAGCTGTGTGGTGCCTAGTTGCCAGCTGGGGTTAAACCATGACACCTGCCCCAGTGCCTCTGGGGACGGCATGATCTTGCACCATTTCTGTACTCACTCAAGTCAAAAAGTATCTTACCTTTCCTAGGAACACTGACTTATTTATGTTTTCCAGAGAAGAAAATGGAAAAGCTAGGGATAGTACCGATCGGGGTTTTTTGTCTGCTTCTCTGTGCGCCTGAGGCATTTCACTGCTGCTGCCAAGGGCAGAGAAGACCCCTGCCCAAGCAGAGGAATGCCAGTGTGGATCATCACCCTATTTAAAATGCTACATCGCTTAAAGCACAGAGCTAGGCAATGCCATACCTCGGCTGGAACCTGCCACTAAACTCATAAAGGAAAGGAGAAAAATCGTGTAATGTGAGGAAGCAGTGCTGAGAACAGATCAGGGGAAATGGAGACCCGCACGGGGCTGAGGCCATGCAGCACAGGCAGCAGGAGTGGCGGGAGCCACCGGCCTCCATTTCGGGGAGTGTCTGGGGAAAGACACAATCACCATCAGTGCATGAGGTGACAACAGCTCCCTGGTGGCATGTTTCCAGTTCATCCTCACAGGCAAAGGGTGAGCTAACAGCAACACAGGATGACACGGGGGGTATAAAAATGTATTACGAAAACCATTGTTCTTGAGGACTGTCTACACAAATGCTCTTACTGTTGCTGTCGTAAAGGAGTGAAACCAGTAAGGCATTTTTGAATCAAAATTATCCAGTGCTGACAGAGCGGATGGGGGTGCAGAGAAGGTAGCTGCGAGCAGCATGTGCCGCAGGCATCTCTCTGAAGGGAGACACCCCCTGAACCCAGCAACTGCCATCTGGGAGGAGGGACCCTAGTTTTGCGGTACTAAACTCCCAAAAGCAGCCAGGCAAGACAGCGGCCAGAGGGGAACTGTGCACCCAGGCTGTCTCCATACGGCTCAGAGAAACACCCAGACAAACCCTAATTCCCAGTTAAACTGCATTCAGTTCCCGAGCCAGAGTTTATCCCAAAGTGGTATAAATTTCTATTAATATAAAGCCTTAATATTTTTATGAGGATAATGTTCCTGACCTTTTTTTTCCCCTCTTCTATGTCTGTGACTGTACTATTATGTGAGGTACCTAAAATATTATGCTGCTGGGCTAGGGAGCCCAACCAAAAGTTTTTATAGTTTCAGACATGGTGGACCAAAGCTGCTACCGCCGCATGGTGCAAAATGCTGGTCCAGCATAAACTCATTCTGCAATTCAAATCTATTAAGTATTTTTGACAGGTTAAATTTCTACTAGCAGTCTTACATAAAACCGGCATAAATCTGGCACAAGTTTTAAATGTCCTCTGCAAATTTAGACAAAAATATCATCTTGGATTTGTCCAGCATCTGACTACAGCCTAATCTGTCCCACTACCGCAGCAGCATGCAGATGCAGGATTAAATGATTGTGAAACTTTGTCCTAACTTTCTTAAGCACGTGCTTGAGCGCACTTCCTCATCGCTAGTCCTGCAGTGCCACGGCTGGTTCGAGAGCTATACTTCAGCCACTTCTATGCCCTTGGTGATGGGGAGAGAATGCTTATACAGCTGTATCTTACCATAGATCTATAAAGTTATTTGGCTTTAAAAAAACCCCACTGAATCTGATGAACTGTAGCGAGAGTAACCACAAAAGTGGGGCCTTTGCCCAGCAAAGTGGTTGAGTCATCATCCCTGGAAGTATTTAAAAGACGTGTAGATGCAGCACTTAGGGACATGGTTTAGTGGGCATGGTGGTGTTGGGTCGACGGTTGGACTTGATGATCTTAGAGGTCTTTTCCAACCTTAATGATTCTATGATTCTATGAAAAGAGGCAAGAAAAAAAAGGATGAAGAAAAGCAGAAATTTCATATAAAGCTCTGAAAAAGAATGGGGTAGTTTGAGGGGGTGCAATACCCACTCTTCAAGCCATTTGACTAAGAAAAAAGTATCTTATTACAGGATGATTACACTTTAAAATGCTTTAGGCTTGTTTGCTAAATACCACAAGTAGAGTTCTCAAAAGGACTCCATGTTTCTTTTTCCTTAACAGGGGCAGGAAATAACGACTTAGGAAGGGTTACTTCAGGATTTTTAGTTAAAAATAATTTCAAGGAGTAATTTTCATGAGTAAGATTCTTCATGTTGTGTTAGAAAATACATGGACAGGATGTTCTCAGCCTTTCTGAGCAAAGAATGATGCAGAATCTCTTGAATGTAAAATCACTCTAATTTTTAAAACAGAAAATAATAATTAAAAAATTACTACAATCTTTCCCTTCCATGAAAGAGCTCAGTGTTGAAGAAAGATGCTAAAACTGATCTGGGATATGAAACCCCAATTCCAGTAGTCAGTACACTCAAAAATCTAACAATTGAGATAGTTCTGCAGGTTCCTAAATATCTGCTCCTAATTGAATTTTCTGTAAGTAAATGAGAATGGACTTACCAGAATAATTTCAAAGCTAAAAGTCACATGACAATGTGGATAGCTTGCCCCTCACTTGATTAAAGAGACATCCTTTGTATCTTGTGGGATATGGATGGATAGAGATCAATTGTTCCAGGTACCCCAACAGTTCCATGTTTCTGGTCACTTGAACCAGAGATTCAATTGTGACACAAATTAGCCAGTGACACAAATTAGCTCAGATTGCCTTTCAAAGTGCTTAGTATGCCACAGGCTAAAATGACATTTCTGTATCAATATCTGTATTTTGCTAGCAAATCAGTCTGCAGACTTCTGAGAACTTAAAAAGAAAACTGAAACGAGTAACATAAAATAAGAGCCCCATTTAAAAAGAAAAAAAAAAAAGGAAAAAAAGCAGCTTACTGGGGCCTGCAGGAACACTGCAAGAGTGATACGTACAGATGCATGGACATTGTAATAGACAGACCTGATCTAGGAAAGAGGTCCCTAAAACACTATTTCTTCAAGAAAGGGAAGAGAGACCCTAGAGGGATGCGATGCCATCCAAAGGGAAGAAAGGATGCCAGAGGGAAAGGATGCCATCCAGAGGGACCTGGACAAGCTCAAGAAGTGGGCCTATGTGAACCTCATGAGGTTTAACAAGGCCAAGTACAAGGTCCTGCACCTGGGTCAGGGCAACCAACCTGTATCAATACAGGCTGGGGGATGAAGGGATTGAGAGCAGCCCTGCCGAGAAGGACTTGGGGGTGCTGGTGGGTGAAAAGCTGGACATGAGCCAGCAATGTGCGCTCGCAGCCCAGAAGGCCAATGGTATCCTGGGCCGCATCCAAAGAAGCGTGGCCAGCAGGTCGAGGGAGGTGATTCTGCCCCTCTGCTCTGCTCTGGGGAGACCCCACCTGGAGTACTGCGTCCAGCTCTGGAGCCCTCAGCATAAAGAAAGACACAGACCTGTCGGAGCGGGTCCAGAGGAGGGCCACGAAAATGATCAGGGGGATGGAACAACTCTCCTCTGAAGAAAGGCTGAGAGAGTTGGGGTTGTTCAGCCTGGAGAAGAGAAGGCTTCGGGGAGACCTTCTTGCAGCCTCTCAGTACTTAAAGGGGGCTGCTAAAAAAGATGGCGGCAAATTTTTTAGCAGGGCCTGTTGCAACAGGACAAGGGGGAATGGCTTTAAACTAAAGGGGGGTAGATTTAGACTAGATAGGAGGAAGAAATTTTTTATGCTGAGGGTGGCGAAACACTGGCACAGGTTGCCCAGAGAGGTGGTGGATGCCCCATCCCTGGAAACATTCAAGGTCAGGCTAGACAGGGCTCTGAGCAACCTGATCTAGTTGAAGATGTCCCTGCCCACGGCAGGGGGGTTGGACTAGATGATCTTTAGAGGTCCCTTCCAACCCAAACTAATCTATGATTCTATGAAAGAATTCACAAATTCCTCGGAGCCAAACCCATTCTTAAGAATGGAATGATTAACTCCTTAATGAAAGGTGAGATCTTATTTTTCAATTATTTGAATTGCTTTAAAATATTTTCATTAATTAAAAAAAATCAAAAGTGCTATGAAAAATGCATCTTTTGGCACTGTATTTTTAAACTATTTCAAAAGAACCAAGTGCAATCATAGTATTTAAGCATACAGACATATACTTAATTTTTTTTCCCCCAAGTCCTTGACAAATCTTAAGCAAATCTGACAGAGGTTGAGTCAGAATGATGCTTAATTTGCTGCAAGTATTGTGAAATGCAGACAGCCAAGCACAGAATGAACAGAGATGCCCCAACTGTATGGAAAGCCTGCAGTACACTTTTGTGTATTATTACAATCTGTACTGAAGTTTGTTTGTTGGTTTGGTGGGGGTTGTTTTGGGGTTTGGGGTTTTTTTTTGTTTTGTTTTTTGTTTGTTTGTTTTTTCAAATGCCCCAAGAGGAAGTAAGACAAACTACTAGGTCTTCAGGTACCCATCGGACAGAATCTAGGGGGAAAAGAAAGTTTTGCTTCATTAATTCTACTGTTCACAGATCTTGTAATTTAAATACATCGTAACAATTGATTAAAACACTGAATCAAAACACTTAATATTAGTTTTGAAAACAAAATCTTTTTTTACTAACACTACAAAAAAAGCTTTGTTATTAACCTCAAGCCATCGACATCAACACCATATTGAGAAGGTGAAGTATTTGTGTTTTATCATGCACACAAATTCCAAATGATTTCCTGAATGCATATACCCATTTCAGACAGTCATTACCTAAAAGCAGCTGTAGCTGAGGTAGGAAAGAATTGTACACTACCAACATTAAAAAAGATGAAATTCATTTCTCCAAAAGAGATTCAGGGGAAATTTAGTCCACAGGACTTCATTATCTACAAATCTAGCTAGAATAACTAAAACAGCCACATTTTTACAAATACTTGGCATAAAAGTCATGGGCACAACTTGCCAAGGTTCTCATTTGCTTGCCTTCCAAAAGGTAGCAACTCCAAAAGCACAATATGTCCCAACACCAAGCTGCGCTCCTCCTCTGCCCCCTCAAATCGCTAGTATCACATCCTGTAGTAGAGAAAGTTTTCTTGAGGAGTGCCTTATCTTCAGCTTACCTACTTCAAAAAACAATGAAGAAATCAAGACGGGACTTATTCCCATTTCTTTTTTGTCAGCTGATGCAGAAGTCTGGCTCACGACCAGTGACAGGTGATTTGATGTAGAGATCCTAAACATATGCTTGAAAATAACAATTTCAGTTAACAAAGGGAGATGCTGCCTCCCTGGAGGTAATATCATAACACATTTACAGACTTCAACGTGGAAAAGGTATTAACGCAATTATATTATCAGGAAAGAATAGGCTCATAGGACAAAGTGGAAAGACAGCATCACCAACTAATATGATTAAGATGTGTGTGTGTAAGTTGTGTCTGATACCAGTTACTATTGTAAATCTGATAGTGGACAAGCTTAAGAAGGATTAACTAGTCTGATTAAGTCTAGCTGTTCCTCTGCCTAACCAAAATGGGAGTCCTTTTTTTCCCCCGAAACATTGAGTTTAATGCTGTCCTATGTGAATTAGCACAGCTCAGCTAAACTGATGGAGACATCTTGTGGGGCCAGTAAACCTTCTGAAGGAAATAAGCCAGCTAGTTTTACAACCCTGGACTCTCCCACTGGGACAAAGCAGGGTGGTGAAAATGCAATATGCATATGGGGGAACTAATCAGACTTGGGAGAGAAGTGAGATTTTAACACAGAATCTCATAGAATCATAAAGGTTGGAAAAGACCTCTAAGATCATCAACCCAACACCACCATGCCCACTAACCCATGTCCCTAAGTGCCGCTTCTACACGTCTTTTAAATACCTCCAGGGATGGTGACTCAACCACTTCCCTGGGCAGCCTGTTCCAATGTTTAACCACTCCCTTCAGTAAAGAAATTTTTCCTCACACCCAATCTAAACCTCCCCTGCCGCAACTTGAGGCCATTTCCTCTCGTCCTATCGCTTGTTACTTGGGAGAAGAGACCAACACCCACCTCGCTACAACCTCCTTTCAGGTGGTTGTAGAGAGCGATGAGGTCTCCCCTCAGCCTCCTTTTCTCCAGGCTAAACAACCCCAGCTCCCTCAGCTGCTCCTCACAA
>NW_008824807.1:1399955-1412510 GCF_000699105.1 Pygoscelis adeliae | reverse complement strand
TAAACACTCAACCGTATCATCATCACAATCGTTGAGCTCTAGACAATCGAAACACTCCCTAACACACAGGGCCACCCCACCGCCTCTCCTTCCTCGCCTGTCCCTTCTGAAGAGTTTATAAAATCTGTTTAAGCATGATTCCCCCCTGCCCCCATATTTCAGGTTTGAGCAAGTAATTTCCCAGAACTGTCAGGGAAAAAGAAATCACTTCTGGAGAGGTTTTCCTGAAGATCTCCTATGTGGCAATAAAACAGTTTAGCCTGCCCATGAGCAGATATTAAATATCTTTGGATGACAAAACAGTAACCAAACATTTTTATGATAGCATTACTAGATACCTTCTTATCTTGCAATGGCAGAATAACCATGGACTGAAAACAAAATGTTAATTCTGAAACACAAGGGAAACAGCAATAATGAAAACGCAAAGCTTCATGGTGTAACAAACGCTGTACTTACACTTCCCAAAGAATATATTCTGAAGTTTTGGAAATTACAGATTAACTTTTTTTACTTGTAAATTCAAGCATTATATCCAAAATACAAGCTATGTTTTAGTGAGGGAGAAACAAGAGGAGTACTAAGATAATGTCCATGTAAGCAAATATTTGGTTAAAAATACTTTATGCACAGACTAACATATCTCTATCGATCTATGTATGGAGGCATCGGAGAGAAAGGACACAGAATAAACCACTTCGCACAGCTGCTTTCCAGCTCAGGACATCCACAGTAAGTGCACAACGTTAAATGAAAGCCAAGGCAAAAAACTCCATTAAATGATACTTGCAGCTATTGAAACACAGGTATAGTAAAAAAAAAAAAAGCAGCTCAGGACAATTTATAAGAAATTATTTTCTTTGAAAATCTAAGAGTTTCTTCTTTGAAAGCTGCTGCTGACATAGTAGGTCATTTTCAGTTTGGGGAACTTAAACCAGATATAAAGTCTTTGAAAGTCTGAACTCAATTCATGCAGTTATTTTGGAAGTTCGCTGTGTGTGGAACTTAGGTTTCCACATAGGTATGGAAACTCCTTGATTTGCACTGGGCAACTAGCTCCTGCTAACGCTCCATCATGATCCAGAAAAGTAGCAGCAAAACTTCTAAGGGCCAAATCCAACGCCACTGATGCAGTCAAAGCTGTATATCCAACACATCCCAAAGGCATTCAAGTGTAGCTCTAATTCAGGACTGCTTGAAATCAAGAATGCAGCTGATTACAGAGAAATGGGGATACTTTTTGTTCTCATAAAGACACTAGAGCCCTCGCGGGAAGTTGTAGGCCCTTCTCTGCCTGGGGGAACTTGAACTTTATCTGTCTCCTAATTCCCTAACCTTAGGCCATGGGTACACATACTCCTTGGGTTGAAATAGGGCCATTATGCAGGTAACACAAGAGTCGCTGGACGGAAGGAAGAGCAGGTGAAGGGATCCTTCAGCGAGCTTGAGGGAGCACTCCTGGACCCTAACCCTTCTTCCAGAATTGTTTTGTACTTTACAAACACAGATCTTAGACCAAAATAACAATTATATATGTATATAAGCCACCTAGGACCAGAACCCAGTACATTTCCTCATCTATGACAGCTAAGACATTTTCTTGGAAAGTGGGAGATAAGAGCTGAAACCTATTCCAGGCCAGGAATGGCTGTTAAAAGCCAGTTCTGCTTCCTGAACAACCTTTCTATACATGCCACCACTGAAGGAAAGCATGGATTTACCAGTTTGCAGGTCCTTCTCTGCTGCGTTATTTTAATATACGCAAGCATTTTAAAGATTGAGCCTTGCTCAGCTATTTCAAGGAAATGCTGCGTGATTACCTCCGGGCACAGCATGCTCTATGTTAACAGGCAAGGGGGCAGAAAGCCTTTCTCTGCAGGTGCCTGAACTTCAGGGGTGAGAGTCTGGAGGTGTTCCTGCGCCCTGTGTCAGCATTAAGCAGCATCGCACTGAATACACAGGGTTTCCGTACAGCCGTTTCCATACACAGAATAGGAGGCCTGGATGCCTTCTGCCTCTTCTCCATCATCCATTTGCCTAGATGTCAGGCACTGTATCTCCACATTTGGTAAGAACCAACTCCTCCTTTAAAATTAATCCCTGAGCGAAACACCACAATTGTGGGCAGAACTCAGTGTGAACTGCACATTGAAAGATGCAACTAATTGTATCATCAGGCCCTTTATCAATTATAGTTACTTAGAAAGCATCAGCCTTACCACGACAGTATGAGAATAATCAATTAGTTAACATTAAGAAAGCAAACAAAAAAGCCCGTAATATATACCTTGATATATTTTACCTTAGTCTGCTCAGCTCTTAATCTTTTACCTCGTTAAAGACTTGGAAGTAGCAAGTGGCATCCCAGGAAAGATAAAAGAAATTCCTACAAGCATGAAAATTTTTCTTCCCAAACATGGGAAGTTTGAAAGACTATGATTATTTAACTTACTGAAAAGTGATACAACAAAAGCAGCATACAATTACTGAATATGTTTATTCATTGTATACAATCGTAATATGACAATTTATATTTCTTTCCCAGTGGAAACAAAGCCAATGAGCCAAACCTCAAAAAGAAGGGTAAATAAAAACCCTTCTCACAATATATCTGCAGAATTCACAACTGTAAAGCTGAGACAGAATGTGGATTAATTCATCTATATAAATTTATTTAAGTGGCCTTTTTATTTCCAGGGCTGACAGAAATAGAAATATATCTGTATCAGCTAGAATAAAAATTCACGTAAGTTTTGAAAACCTGTTTTGGGGAAAAAACCCCACAACCAAATACAAAAACATAAACAGTCCATGGTATAGGAAACTTTTTCCCCACATGCTTTCTGCCACTGCCGTATTGGAAAGAAATAAAAGGACCATTTTAACCAGCACATTTTCACAGTTTTATTTTAAAATCCTTAGGTAAGTCGTAGGTGATTTTGAACTTGTATTTTTGCTTTAAATAAAAATCATCCCAAACTTTTGTTCTGTAGTTTTGGGTAAAGCAAACAAACTGTTTAATGAAAAAAAGCTAACAGTTCTGTACAAAACTCCATTTTGGAATTTGTATTTTAGACATGATTTAGGTTTTTTTAGATTAAAAACATTTCATGTGGTGATTTTCATGCAACAAAGTGAACATTTTTCCTATGCTGTCTGACAGAGTACAGGAGATAAATATGCTTCACATGGAACAAGTAGTTAAGTAGTTCAACCATGAATGCAGATACACTATGAACTTTAAAAGAACTATTTCAACAACAATAGTTAGGGTTTATGGGAAATCAGTAAGGTGTGTAAAACAAAGTGATTTGGAAATATTTTAGTTACAGCAAGTGTAACACAAATATTTCAGTTTTTGCTGAGAACACATGGAGCACCTATCGGTTTGGAAAGTGATCCTGATAACATCATCAGCTGCACCTACCTTAATAAGTAATTACCAGATACATTTTAAGAGATTCTCAATGCTTTTTAAGGTTTTGAAATTTGAACAAGAATATTGGTAGAGTTACAGGGTAGAAACTTCCCTAATACTGCCCTGTCTTGATGAAGAGGAACATTTTTATGATACCCATCTCTTACATCTATCTTTCAAAACCTCATTGGATAAATATGCTTTACAGATTTTTGTATAAAATCCGTTTCAGAGAAAAAAAAACTTCAGGAACTAAGACCTGAATTATTTTAAGTTGGCTTTCCCAGCTACTGAAATAGTATAATGATGTTTTTTTGCACAAAATTATATAAATTTATTTCAATATTCTTGCAACCGTTTCCAGTCATACAATCAACTTATTTTCCACATCTATTTATTTTAAGAAGCCTTATATACATACGGAATTATTGTACGTATCTTATCTAATGAATTATCAAGTGTTCAGACAGATGTGTGTACTGGCTTTCATTGTGCCAGTTTCATCACAAGTGAAAATAATCTCTTTCAAAAACCGATTTACAAATACAGTTGCTCAAAAGGTAGAATAAAAAAATAGAAGTCAAAAGACGTTGGTCTGTTGTGGTCCTCAGAATTACTGAAAATGCCCTTGTTTTTGTTATAAGTATTCAAATGGAACATGAAATGAAAATCTCAAGAATTTGGGTATACAAATCAGTAACTCCTGAGTTACGCTGTACAAGCATTTTGGGCAACCAGTTGTAACACAGATGTACAGAAGCAACTTTCTTGAATACTCAAGAAAAAAAATTATGCTGTATTATAGCACATGCTATTGTTATAACATATGCTTTATGTTGTATAACAGCGAATTCCACCTAAATGCAGTAGGCACATGCTGCCATTTCATGAAGCTATATTACACACGTAACTAGCACTGAGTATCTACAAAAGCATTTCCTATTTTCAACTGAACTGTAGCTAACCCAACAGCAGAGCACCGTGCCTCATCGGAATATCGTGTCTTCACTACTTTTTTGTGGCGTGGAAGAATGTAACACTGGCATTACAGCACCATTTTTTTTTTCTTCACAGAATCAATCCAAATTTTACAAAAATATAGCCAACCAACAAACAGAAAAGTATGCTGCATATTCAGTTCTGTCTATAGATAGCACTTCGCAATTACAGCTATAGAAGTCAAGCAATTAAGTATTTGGAAGTTACGGCTGTGCATTCCTCACGTAACTATGTAGTCACACTGTATATTACCATATAAACTTCTCTTTGTGAGGGGCAAAAGATGAAAAGTGCTCACTTAATAAACTGGAGAATAGAACTATTTTAATTCCCCCCCCAGCATGACATCATGTCTTACATTAGCATTCAAACGCTAATCTAAGAACTACATGTCTTACAGTACTCATGAAATCACCACGCTGCTTCCTCACAAACATTAATGCAACAATCTCCAATGAGATGATTCAGTAATACTGAGCAAATACTGCTGCATGTCCTAAGTGATTTAGCATTTTGTAGGACTCTATCATCACTTCAGAATACTAATTTTCAATGATCTGCATTGTGAGTTCCGAGAAGTAACAGCTTGAAAGCAACCTGGGCACAGAGAGACAGATTAACAACCAGTGAACAATGAAACCAAGTTTCTCAGCGTGTGTAGGGATTGTGTAAGAGGCAAATCTATTCTTCCAGGGTGGCCTCAACAGTGAAACAATCCTTTCTCTTCTTGTCCATTACAACCTCTCCAAATTAAGTCAGGACCTTACAAACAACATGTCCACGGGCAAAGCAATTTCTTCCTCTAATCATTTTGTCTCTCTGAACAAGGCGGGAAGTTTTCATTGCACATATTCCACAACTTCCATCCCTCTGCTCTTCACCCAAAGTTGTTGCTTCAAAGTGCATTTGAAACAAGTTAACAGCACTTTCACAGATGAGAAACTGAGGCTCCAGTGCCCAGATTCATCATGTCGCTTATGTATTTGATCAAAGCACCAAAGCTGGAGTCCCCCTGAGCTCTCTCCAGTCAGAGACCTTCAGCAGTATGACCTTCAGCTCTCTTGACTGGATTTCTAATTCATGCAGTTTGATCAGGTGCCTAAGGATGAGCATAAATTCATCTTTTAGGAGTACTAAGCAAGAGATACAAAGGAGATGAGAACACTAAACCAACCCAGGTCTCAAAAGTAGAACCCTACCTACAGTAACGCATTGCCTCCTGAAATTCCTAGCATCTTAGTTTTTGAATACTTGACCTTGCAACTTTAAAATATTAATATACTTCTGGATATAAGAACACAAACACAAATAATCTAAGTCATCAGCAGTTGGAGCATATTTATCTGCCATAGAGGTCTTTATTGTATGAACACAGTAAGCAGCAGCTGATTCTCTCCACTTCCGAAGGCGTGCTTTGCCAGCGATTTCACTGGCCAGAAGGGGAATCCAGCTTCATTTTCAAAGGCTGAAATAGGTGCAAAATACCGCCCCATCTTCCCCCTCCCACTTCTTTAGGCCTGCCAAAGCTTACCCTTGTCTTAGGTTAACCGTAAGCGCAGAAGTCTTTCTAAATCCACTTTCTGCCACACAGTCATTCTAATTCCCTTGCCATAGCACCACTTCCAGAACGCACTCAAATAAGGCCACTTCTGAGCCATCCTTTTCGCTAAGACATAGGTAAAATGGAAAAGGAAGTTTCTCTACTGTCTACTCTTGTTCTCTAACATAGCCACCTTGGCTACCAGGGGCAAGTTCACCTCATTTTAGCAGCTCTAGACAAGAGCATAATCCAGTCAGACTCTATGGGTAATTCTGCCACCATTTTCTAACAAGCCTGTGGTTATCACTGGCATTACATCAGTCCCCTATCAAAGGCCCTATTTCAAACCACATAAGTACTTTAAAACTTGAGAGAATCTATTTTTAATTTTTCCTTTATAAATGGATAATGTATTTCCACTTTCATTTCACTTCACTCTGAAAAACCACTAAAATAAACCCTAAATTTTCCCAAAAATGCTGAGTAATTTGAGACCAGGGCAGAAGAGAAGAAATGGGCATCTAACAACTCCAATTAGCAGCAACCTGTATGGCATATGCTTCTCTAGCATATACTTCTCAGTGCAACTGGGGTTGTATTTCCCCCATGAAAATTACGGCATCCTTCTTAAAAAAACAAATACATTCGACAAATAAAGAGAATTATCACAATGGAAAGAGGCAGCAGTGCTCGAACCACAAACACTGCTGACAGATCACCTTTAATTCAAATCTGTATTAAACCTAAAATCCAATTAATGTAACTGGTTGGGTTCGTTGGTTTGTTTGGGTTTTGTGTGTGCTTTTTTTTGGTAGAGGGTCTTAAATAAACAGTATCTTCCATATTCTTAAAATCAGATTGTCCTTTCTCCTACTAATCTTCCTACCAGATGGGACAACTCCCCTCCTAGAGGCAAACTGGCTAGCAACATCCATTTGTATTTTGCAAATTAAATTTAACTTTCAAATTCTAAGTTAGTATTTACAAGGTATCACCCAAGAACTCTTCTCTTAATGTACGGTGAACTATATTCAAAACGTCAAAAGTTATTTGTCCGTGGACACAAGAAGCAAGTAAAAAACAATTTATGTAATAAAGTCTTGGTAGAAGTCAACTCAATTTTCAACAGTTTTAAAATATGATCGTGCAATGGGCTGCAAAGAATCTATATGGAATTCATTTGTGCATTCTCTAAAATATTAACTTCCGTGCAACGCATGGCACGTAGAGCGTAAGTTATCCTGAAATAAGTAAATACACGCTAATGCGGTATTGAGGAAATGGTTTCTGAAGCAGATTTTTCACTAGTTAGCCATAAGCTCTCGTACTCACTGATGAAGAAAAAAATATTATGGACAACTAAATGTTCATCTTAAACATCTGCTGACATTGGACATTAGGAAAACAGAAAGCAGATTGATTTATGTATACAGACAGTTTGTGAACTTTTGCACAACGTTAAAGTCTTTTGTGGAACGAAAACAACAAGTCACTTGGGAGAAAAAGTGCAAACAAAAAAGAACTTTTGCTGAAGCCAAGCACGGAACAGAGAAAGTAGTTAAAACTCAGACTGAATCTCTCTTTCAGAATATTAGGAACCATTTAACTAGAGAGCAGCATCAAACTGAACTACCCCATATTTTCCACTTACCATCCATTCAGGTTCAGAAGCCTGAATTTGTTCACCTTGTCCAGGTTTTAGGCCAACCTGAGTGTCAGATTTCAGTGTTCTCAAACTACAGAGGGGCGCAGGATGAAACTTGTTCAAGGCTTGATGAAACGGAACAGTATATTCCCATTTTCTATCTCCTGTTAATTTTCGATAGTTTAGATCACCTTTGAAAAGGAGCAAGTTTGACTGCTGTAGATCGGCATACAAGTCAGGAGCAACTTCAGCCATGCTGGAAAAGTCATGTGGCAAAGTCCAAAACATGTGATCATGGTAAACCCAAACTCCCTTTTTCAAATTGCCCTCCCAGTTTATCCCACATCTAGACATCCACATATGATTAGCTGACTGCAGTTGTTTAATAGTCCAGTTAAAATCATGCTTTGTGGTATCTGACACATACCATGGAATACTTTTTCCATGAAAATGGACTTCATCAGCTAGCTTGGACGATAACAGGAAGTCAGCCAACACAAGATCACTTACAAGTTCAAATCCGGCATTATCCAGGATTATGTCAACTCTAACATTACTTTTTTCTGTATTTCTTTTTCTGGCGTTTACAAGCAGTGACCAAAGCTTTTCCATGTCATTCACTAAGATGTAAGGTATCATGTTTTCCAGGGATTGTAAAGGACTGGATTTCTGAGAGCTGTCTTCACCAGCTGAAAAAGAAAGGTCACACTTATTGCCCCACAGTGACACCTAGAAGGAGGAAAAAAAAACAAAAAATATTTGCTAAGTCTCACTGTAGTTACATTCTAAACTTCACATACACTAAAGATTTTGTTTGTTGGTTTTTATTTTAGGGACATGAAGACTCAAACTCCACACTTCACTCCAAGCTTTAATAAAATGCAACTTCTTGTACAGAAATCTTAATATAGACAAGATTTTGTGGAAGAAACCAAACAATCAAAGATGGAAGATTTAGATCAACGTAAATACACTGCTTAAAACACAAATATTGTCCATACTGCGATTCCAGAAAATATCAATGGGAACACAGAAAAAGGAGTAATAAAAGCAGGTTTGTTTTTTTTTATTACATGCAGCCAAGTAAGAACTTGTATTTTAAGTACACGCTAATGAGGTCTTTATAAAGATTCATCAAATATTTGGTGTGCACTGTTGCCAGCTAACAGCCCTATTTGTAATCCTATGGTATTTCGTATGCTACCCAAAGGCATTATTTTCCAGGAATAATGCAGTTATAAAACTTTTAAACCACTTCTAGCCCAGGCTGACTTCTAACATTTTTTCCAGAAGAAATCTAAAAATTTTTAGAGTGTCAATAAAATTAAGCAGTTTAAAATTTTATAGTTAAATAACAAAAAGGCCATCTGGAACTCGACTTAAAATGTTTTATATGCTGGTTTTAAGGGAGAATAAGCTGGGTTTTCAAATACACAATGAAGACCAGCAGAACAATGAAAGTGTCATATTTAATACAAGTAACCAAAATTTAAATATTTCCAGAGCAGCAGCAACACAGTATAGCTGTCCGGATTTCATCGCATTTTTACAAACAAGAGAGCTATATTTTAATTTCCATATGAAGTTCAGAGTCCTTATAACTTCAAGTTTTTGTTTGTTACATAGGAGAGAGATTTTAAATTCTTATGTTAAGCACTACTACTTTACCTGCAACAGGTTAAAGAGTTCCTCCTGAAGTTGCTTTTCGTCTAGATCCTTGATGTTCTTAAGAAGTTCCTGAAAGTAAGTGCATAAGGCAATAACAGCCTCTTGGGATTCAAAGAAATTTTGAGCCTTTCCTTCCTTAAATACATCAAAGTTGTCAATAGGTGGGCTAAAAATAGAAGGAGAACAAGCAGATTAACATACTTGCCGCATTTTCCACGACAGCACAGGAAACACACCTGAAAATGCAAGCTTGAAGCTCAGCTTTTCTAGGCCGAACTACGGGCCCTAGTTAAGATTTGCCACTTCTAATTTGTCATACTAGATTTTCACACATCTCAATAACAGCCTGGAATCGTATCTCACTGAAACAGGCAGTATGCAAGACATCTTTGTATTTCTAGCAATATATTCTGAAAGTGAACAAGTGTTCAGTCACAACAATTCTGGGAACTGCACATACAGTGAGAACTTTGAACTCCAGTCTTCAGACACGGAGAATTAAAACTGTTCACATACAAGTGAACTAACGTAGTGAATTGCTGGCCCAGTTTTAAGCGTGTTTGTGTGTGCTGAAGTGTACTTCCCATAATGAAGTCTCTTACAGTGATATGAAGTTATTCTTATGAAGGTTTTTAACTAGGACTTCAGAAAATTAACATGACAAAGACGACAAAACAATTCAGTTCTTGTCATATATAAGAAATATAGACTCATCTATTATGAGACGTATTTGCACGTATACCTTTTGACAAATGATTGAACTTTCATCCAAGCATACGCTTAAGAGCAGCTAAATAATGGAGATCAGGAAACTCAAAGCTTACTAATGAAAAGTATCTGCTCAGTTTTTTAAGTGCAATCCAGCAGATCCATCTCATATTTGAAGTTTTTGCTACGAGAGTTCAAATTACGCAATGTACCAGTAGAAAGAGAGTCCCGTTACTGTGTGTCTGTGTCTCTGTAATACTAAGGGCAAATCTAGTACGCATGGAGCTCTCCATTTTTTTTTGGCAGCAGCGGGGACTTCTTGGGAGTTCTTCTTGCAATGTACTCCATTGCATCGTACTGGCACCGCTCCATAGCACCAGCACAACAAGTTTTTCCTGCCAAGTTATTTTTAACCAGGATCAGCTCCCAAAGTTTGATGCAACACGTGGTCTGCAAACACTGCTGTAACTAAGAAGATGGTGTAGAATGAACAACAGGGGCTGCTTAAGCTGGGTCTACTGCTGTAACAGTTCTCAAACGGTAACTTCAGATTTCGAGCAGCAAAACAAGTTAGAATGCCCAACAGATTAGTGGCTCTCGCATCCCGTGTTTTAGGCGAACATATGTCTCAAGAGATAATTCTAGACTAACAAGCCTTTCAGAAATGCTAAATAACTTTCATATCTCAATGCACATTAGTCTGCAAGAAGGCCAAGCTATACAGTCAAGCTCAAGAGTTTTCGTGTAGACCAAGTCACAGAAGCTGAAGCACAAAAAAACCCTAGTAAGCTTCAAAGTCTGCCGCATGGAAGAAGAAAAAGTATTACTTTTAAATCTGAGGTGCGAGACGAGGGAAAAGGAATATGGTAAAAGCTTAAGATTTTCCTTCATCTTACTCCCCAGCTGTCTTCCTTTCTCCTAAAATAAAAACGGGAAAGAATAATGTTTTGCAGAGCAATACACCAAGCTAGTAAATACTTACTTCTGTGCTAGTGCTGCGTGAATTCTTCGATACATATAACACTCCACATACAACCAAGGGGACTGAAACCAACTCGGTTCTCCGTTTCCATTTGATAAATTTCGTTGGTAGTCGAGGTATTGGTTCCACAGCGCAGCATCAGGCAGCTCATCTTCTAAAGGGGTCACTGGTTTGTCTGTTTGCAGTTCGTTCCGCAGTTTGGAGAGGAAAGAGATAGCTCTCTTCTCTGCTTCAATGCCCTTCTGAAATAAGCGGAGAACAAAAGTTCCTATTCCGAACATTTATTCCTGAAGAGACACAGATCAGTCCTTCACAAAAGATATACGCCATAAGTTTCAATTGCCAGATACGAGTCCCCGACAAATCAGAGCTTGATTCCACCAAACACATTTTGGTGAATGAAGCTCGTTTTACACCCGATCCTAAAATGAATCACGCGTGGGACTTCCTTTCAGATCGGACTTTTTGCTTATTAGAGGGGAACAGAGTACTGAAACATTGCCATGTTCAGAAAATGCTACAGTCTATTAAACACCGCATCAACACAAAAACCCGAGAAAGTGAAGCAGCTGCAGAACAGATAGGTCAGAAAAAGGTTAGACGGAAAGGCGAGTTACAAAATTAATGAGAAGTAGCTACAAGAAAGAGATGACAAAGAAAAAAAAACGACAGAAAGATTAAGACAGACAAGTACTGACGGTAGTAAGAAACCAGCAAAAACAAGGCAGAGAAGGGGTCTCAAGGGCCAGGGGGAAAAAAAATCTCAGGCAGAAAGAGACCTTACCCTTACCTCACCATGTTCTTCAAAAAATTCATTTTTATGTCGATGCAGGGTATCAATAACTCGTGTGAGGATCTGAGGCAGTCTGTCTTTAATTGTGAAATATGCAAAGGACCTAAAAAGGAGAGGATCAAAATTTTATTATTGAGAGGAAATGATGAAGTATCTTCTATTTTTTAAAAGAAATGCTAGGTCTTAAAAGTAATTCGATGTGCCTTTAAAGCAGTGGACACCAATAAAAAACAAACAAACGAGTCTTAAATTGGCCAGGTTCTTAGGTCTACTTTTGAAGAAAAAGATAAACGGCAGTCTTTTCAGGGAAGGAAATGCTAAGTGACTGGCCCTGCCAAAAGAGCAAAAACTGCAGTTAATTCGAGGCTCAAACGTGTTCTCTAATTGTTCACTTACCCAGATGTAAAGTCAAGGAAATTTAAAATTAAAAGCACAGAGATTTCTTTAAAGTTTATGCGCATCTTGCATCGACAACAAAGCCCACACCACTCGCTCTCCGCTATATACTCGATTTCCATTCCCCCCAAACGCTGGTTATAGGCGAGAAGGACAACGAGCAAAACGCCACCAGCCCTACGGAGAGCTCGAACCCGGCCTGAAGAATGATTTTTACGTGAAGATTTCTCTCCCGTGAGCCGGAGCCCCGGTCCCGGGGACTCGGAACCGAACAGCTACCCGCGACTGCGCGGTGAACCCAAAGAAACCTAGGAAAAACAGAAACACAACCCCTCCCCTCCCCCAAGGCCCGTTCCGCTCAGTGACGGGCGGTTAGCGGGGGCGAGGCGAGGCAACGCCGGCCCGA
>NW_008824807.1:1385829-1398415 GCF_000699105.1 Pygoscelis adeliae | reverse complement strand
GGTGGGGGCCGGGCCGCGCCGCCCGCCCGCCCGCCGGCAGGGGGGGCCCGGTTTAGTCGTACATCTTGCTGGCTCTGCCGCAGTAAGCTTGGTCTGCCGGCTGGAAGGGCAACGGGCGTGAATAAAGCGTGTCTTGTCTCAAAGAGGCGCTGGAAAATACCGTGCGGATTTGTTTCCGCTGTTCGGAGGTGGCACCTGCTGTCTGGTTGTGGTAGCTCTTTAGCCCGCTTATTTCTTGGATTGCTCTATTCTGCGCTTCCTGGCGAGGTGCCTCCGCTGCTCCAAACCTGGCGTTAAGGCTCCCCGGTGGAATCTAGTCTGTGTGGCCACTGCTCCCCTGTAACTTGCTGTAAGCCTGTGCGGTTGAAAAATCACCCCTGGGGTCACTGTGATTCGACACAAGGTTTTGTTGGCTAGGAAAGTACGGCTTACCTGGCATTTGTGAGTCTCTTTCTGCTAGTTACCCCGCGCTACCGGAGGCTTCTCCCCTTGTCCTGGCTCTCGACGGCCTTGGGTCGCAGTTGCTGAGTTTTTCAGCTCTCTTGGTTATCCAGAGGTAACAGGCCTTTAAAAAGGTAAATGTGCCTTGTCCTGGGCAGTCTTCTGGGTCTCTGGGTCGCTTTTTAAATACAGGACAAGTTTAAAATGAAAACAATAATTAGTTTATTCTAATAGGTATGCAAATAACAGGCTTACAAATTGGGCAAAAAGGTACAAGTGAAGAGCGTATAAAATCATGCCCAATATCAATTACTTATTCTGTGGTAGCCTAAAGGTGTTTTATGTCCTTTTTTTTTTTTTTTTGTAGAATTGTATGCCTCTCACCAGGATTAGTGTACTCCCCTTCCATTAAGTTTTGTCAGGGTGATGTTTGGTTTTGGTTTTTTTTTTCCAAGTTGTGTGAGTATTGTGCTAGCATCTAGGTGTCCTTGTCAGGATGGAGGGCTTGTTCCAGTCAGCACACAATGATTTGTTCTCACAAGAAAATGCTTATTTGAACCATTAGGTTAAATGTATGGGTGGTATTGAAGATCCTTCTTTCCACAGTTTTTGAAAAATATTCTGAAATTGGCAGTTTTTTCAAACTGTACAACTTAATGACTTTTTTTTTTGTTAATAACTTGCTGAAGGTGAATTTTGTGTCACAGGGGGGGTGTTCTTGGTTAATAAAAGCAGATGGGGGCGGGGACTTGACACTGCGATTTTTCAGCAAGTGAAACACACCCACTGAGGTATTCAGTCTACTGTCTGCGAATACTTTTAAAGTTTATTTGATTAGCTCATACAACGTAGCGTAAATGTAATAAGCTTGCTCTTGGACTGGAGTAACAGAATAAGGACACTGTCGTATTTCCGTCAGCACAGGTAGATCTGCAAGCAGACCTTGCGGTCCCTGTTGCACCAGTACGTGCTAGCAGGATCAAGACCGTAACCTGATTGACTCAGCTCTTACTCTAGTCAAGACAGACGAACGGAGCTGGATCCGTGCTTGGCTGTTTGCGATACAGCAGTTTGAGCTAATGTGTGTATTCCGTAGGTGGCATTCCCATGCAAGCACATAGTAACTATCTAATTATTGTTTTAATTATGTATAAAATAATGATTCACAGAGTCTGATGTCCTCTTTAAGGTGCGTGCTTGCTCATGAGTAATTTCGTCAGTGGGGTTACTGAGAGTGCAGACTGCTATACAGAATGAGCAACAGAAGGAAAAGATGTCTGCTTACATATTGACATAGCAACCGATTCTACTTTTTCACCATGTGTTGCAAGCACACAGCTCGATAATGTGTTTCGATCTTAATTAGAGTATTTCCATAGCATTGAGAAAAAGCTGTTGAATCCCACTAATGTTTATGTGCTTAGGAGTACTAACACATGCAAAAGGAGTATGGGTCGTCTTTTAGATAAGGGGAAAATAGTATTATTTCTTTCCAAAGAGTTGATGGATGATTTTGTTTGTTTGTTTTAAATACAGTTCCGAGGGAAGCAATGAGACTGAAACTTCTGCGCCTTCAGACTAGATCTTTCCACGCTTTAACAACAATATGCCAATGCCAAAGCTTTAATAAAACTGGACGTCCGCTATTAAAGCTGGATAATGAAGTTGACAGAACAGCTCACAGAACAGAAGAGTCTTGGAATTTGTACGCTCTGAGAACTGCTTCCCCTTGTTTGACAAGTCGATGTGTGCAAGGCAAGAATTGGCAATTGCTCCAAGGAAATGTATCAGCTTTGGGAAAAAATGTTTGTTATCAGAGTGGGGATGTTTTTTTTCCATCCTGGAAACATTTTGGTGTGGCGATGACGGAAAACTACAAGCTCAATACAGAGTGTATTAAAAAGCTTAGGAATGTATCGTCAAGATTTTACTCGGTTGTATCAGCTGGTAAAATTATTCCAAAACACAGTAACCTGCCAGTTAAGAGGCCACCGAAGGCACCAAGGACCAAGCAGCCATCCAGAACAAACCAGCCACTACTGTCAGACGTGGAGGTAAAGTATAAAATTTACAGTCTGTATAACATTAAGGGACCTTCATCAATTTAGTTTAGATTCAGATTTGGGTTTAGATTAACATTTTAATGAAATTAACATGTTTGTTTAGCGGGGAGGAGTTCATTATTTACCCTAGTATGGCCACAAAGAGGCTAGAACTCTGCAAACAGAAACAAGCTTGATAGAAACTAGCATGTCTGGTATTTTGAAGATAAAATGGAGATTTACAAGCAATGTGTAAACAAAAGTGGAGGGAAGATAAGTGGTTATTAAAGCGGAAAGACGAAATCCATTAAAAATAATTTTAACCAGTGCTTTCAAATCACATTTAATACTGAGAAACAAAGTCTAGCTTTCAGAATAATTTAACTTTCCTTAGACATCATTGCTTGTCCAATTCTACCCAGTTTTAAGGCTTCACTCAAACAGAAATCACGATGAAAGTAAATAGTATAAAGTTTATATGCAGATTAAGTTTCAGATAGGAAACGGAGGTGCAGATGTAGCCTGTGTTACTCGAAGAAGATTATTCCATGTGTAGAAATAGCACCTTGATCTCCAGGCTTCTAGGTCTACAGGGTAACTGCAGCAACAAACTGTTTTGATAAAATGAGATATGATTAAGTGGAACAGTGCATACTTGTGGCTGTTTCTCCTTAAGATAGTTCTTTGCAACCTTCAATACTAGCCAAGGCAGACCTTAAGCATACTTGAATATAAGATCTCCAAGGAAAATCCTGGTGTCAGAAGTGTTACTGTTCTCCTCAAGCTACAACAACAACTGAGTTCCAGGGTATTGTTAATAAAATAGCATTATAGATGAGACTGAAACAAGTATTGTGCTTTCAGAAATAGCTTCCACATTGCAAAATAAGTCTGTTACCTGATCTACTGAATATTTTGTATAGTGAGCAGGAGTATGCTTTAATGTAACATAAAGACTCCATTATAGACAATTTAGTTTCCACTTGTGTTTTCCCGTTGCTTTGAGAAAAGAAAGTGAAGACTATTAGTCCTGAAACACCATGTAATGTTTCAAGCTTGTTACTCATGCTATGACATTACATTCAGAGGTTGCTTCGTTTTGTGGTTGGGTGAATTGAAGTGACAATTTTTTTTAGATTCTTGAGACTTTTAAATGGCAGCATAGAATGCAAACAGTTTCTTTGTTTGACATTTTTATAGATATGTATGCAAGTATTATGCACTGCTATTTTTACTTTCTTCCATTGTGAAGAAATGGAGACAATCCTGCCTGATATACTGAAATAATATACTTTCTGAGGAAGCTTCCACATGGCAAAATGCTGTGCCAGAAATCACATAAACTCAGACCTAACAAAAACATTTGCTATTTTTGAATAAAACCCATGTGGTTTTGTCAGATATATAGCCCCATCTACAGGGGTACGGACAGGCTGTCACCTTGGCTGCAGGCTGACAGTATTTTGGAATAAGCATTTTTTTTACCTGTCTGTGTATTTCCTTATAGATACATAGTGTAGAGAAATAACTTAAAGATGTGGCTGATTTCTGCAAGTTGTAGAGCAAATGGAGAATCCTTGAGGTTTTTTTCAGCACGCCGCCAGTTTTCTCTAAATCCTGATGTCACGAAAAAGCTGATCTTGCCTTCCTGTGCGTGTGTGGAGGCAACCAAGAGCCCTCCAGTAACGCAGGCCCTATTGCCAGGGCAGTTACCTCGGGGTAGGCTGCTGCGTCTTCTCCTTCCCGGTCTGCCCCTCGAGACACTAGCTCTGGGCCCACTCCAAGGCTAGATGAACCCTGAGGATCTCTGGTGTTTTCTGTCTGGGAGGGCCTGACAGTTGACACCTTTCTTTTGCAGAACAGTCCGTGAATGAGGTCCTTCCCACCCCTCCCCACCACTGGTCTTCACGTGTTGTTTACAGGCAGAGTGCTGAGCACCAGCAATGATAAACGGTCATAAGACCAGTTTTTCAGGATAGATGGAGGAGTTACTTGAAAGCAGTTAACTGGTTTAGTCAGTCCGTCAGTCAGGAGTACCACTACTCAGTTTAGTTCATCTTGGAAGGTCTGGTGGCATGAAAAGCCTCTGACCTATTTTTCAATACTGTAGCCATGTAGTCTAGAAAAAGCTTGAAAATCAAGTAAAGATGTAGTATTTACTATCCTTAAGATAAAGTCTGATTCCTATGGTGACGTGAGGATTTAAGTTCATCTTACAGGTTTTCCTTCTTAAGAATTTTTGTATCCTTTAAGTGGAGGGGATGGGCTAAGGAGAATTACGGTTCCGTGAGCCTGTGCAGTTGTTGGAGGCATGATGATAGGGAAGATGAGTTGTTGAGGTACTTAGGATGGCTACTCGGCTAGCTGTTGTGGTGCTCTGGATAGAATCTCAATGAAGCCCCAGCTGTAGGCAGAAAGGAGGAGGATGGTGAGTAGCTGGAGTTTCTTTCTAGCACCAGTACAGATCTTGTATTCTGTTATTTTGAAGTTTGCAGGTGAAGGTGACGTAGCAGAAAGCGCAGGATTAAGGTTGACTGGCCAGTTAACATGTCTATTTTAGGATTAGCTGAATCACTCATTAGAGTATAGACTTCTTGGCTATATCTCCACTAACTCTCATGGGAGCTTAGACGTTAAGAGTGCCTGTGGACACATATATTTTAGGTGTCTTAATCTCAAATTACACCCGATCCAAATGTTCCCCATCAAACAAGATTTTAGTAAAAATTTAAGTGAAACAGCGTGTTGTAAAAAAACAAACTAGTGCATATCCAAAATGCTACTTCAGGCATGTAGTCTTAGCAGCAAACGAAATGTAAAGTCTTTACATTGAAACTAAAATTGCAGCAGTAAGACAGAAAGTCTGTCCTGTGGTACCTCTGCCTTGAAATGAACAACAGCACAAGTAATAAGCTACGGGAAGCATAGAGCAGGATAGAGATTTTCAGATTACATACTAGCTAGAAGATAAGTTTGCTCCCTTAGCTTTTAACAGAAGAGTTTCATGGCAGAGCATGTGTACTTCTAATCACCAAAGCTTTCTGGAAGAATCTGAAATATATATTTGCATTGGCAGCTTAGAGATTGAGAATGGATTTAAACAGATGAAATTGTGATAATGCAACTTTTCAAAGGTACTGCAGCAAGGGAACTGAAAAAAAAATTCTATTCCACTGTAAACTCAGCCTCGTAGCACAGTCATGGAATTAGGCCTACAAAATCGCTCACTGAATATTGTAATTACTTTTAAAGTCTATTTTCTGTTAGTGATCACTGAATTAAGACGGTGTGTAAGCAAAGCTTTGGAAAGGGTAACAGAATGTTAACATTAAGAAAGAAAAGCAGATTTAAATGTGTGGCTGTGATTCTGATGACTGATAATGGCCCCCCCAAAGGAGTAGAACACTTTTTTAAGCCTTGCTGTTTGATAGTGTGTGAGTGCTGCGAGAATATAATTTGAATTTTAAGTTGAAGTGTATTGTGGGTATAAATGTTTGCAGATGAGTACAGTTCTTTTGTTCATTTGTTGTTAGTTACATCCCCATTTGTATTAGTTACAAAAAGCTGGGAAGTGCCTGATCCACAATGAGACACATTGCTCTCTGGATATCTTCCACTCCATTGTACTGAAAAACGTTATCATGGGACATACATGGTATCAGAACAAAGAAATCCACTTAAAATGAGTAGTAGAATTTGTAAATTGGTTTATTGTGACTTGTTTGATTAATCAAGAAAATCTTTACACAGATGACTCTGCTTTCTTTGCCATGCATGAGTCAGTCTCGTCGCAAGTCAGTATCATTTTTCCAGTCATTTGTTTCAATATGGCATTTTAGTTATTTACGAATGCGGAATATTGAGACAAACTCTGGCTGTTGTATACTGTTCAACTGTGGTGTCAGTTGAGACCACGTTGTTAGTGCAAGATTCAGCTCAGAGGGGATACTGTAGATCTGCAGCATCTACAACTGGCCTGGAAGATCTGTGACTTCCTATGCTGCGGTGCTGCAATGGCTCGTACCTCGGGGGTTACCTGGGCAGTGAGCTTTGTGCTTGGAAGAACATGATATTTGTGGTTGGAGCTTCTGTTTGACAAGCAGGCTGGGTTAGCTGAATTCCATTTATCTTTAAAATATAGATCTTAAAGCTGATATTGGGGTGTCTTGCTTTTGATTTTGGTGGTCAGCTGAGTATGTCATAAGCTGTAGGATGGGAGAGCAGTAGCAAGCGTAGTTCTACTGTTAAAGCACTTGATTGGCATTCAGGGAAGAAGTGTTCATTTTGTGGCTCTATCACAAAGCTTTTTGGTGCGACTTACTCATGTCACCTGGTTTGATCTCAGTCTGTGATTTGCTTTCCCATTTAACAGGGAGCAAGTAATCTATCTCATCAGTATTTGTACACCAGGTGGACAGCGTGGCGATGATATCATAGAAAAGAGTGAATAAATGAAAAATGTCACTCTCATGATAAATTTGAGGCAAACAGTTGTCTTATGAACATCTTGCTTCAGCCTTTCCCTAACTCAAATCTTTATTCCTTTGGCACAGAATCTGATGCAGTGTACAGCCTTTGCAACAGCAGATGAATATCATCTTGGTAATCTGTGTCATGACCTGACTTCACATGGATATGTTGAAATAACAAGTTTGCCTAGAGGTAGATTTTTGAAACATATTAAAAGCAATGTTATACCTTGGGAAATGAAATATGGGTGAGGTGTATAATTTTTATAATTCATGTATTCTTATTCTGGTAATAACCTGGAATATATCTTACTGCCTATAAAAGTATTGCTTTGCTTAAAAATTCCATTTGCTTAAAAAAAACACAACTAAACCTTTCAGAATAGCAATATAACCAGCACTTGCTGTTACCCTCTCATAATTTTTCCCAAAATTACAATTACACTAAAAGTATTGAAAAATTAGATGCATGCAGGAAAAATAAATTTGGAAATTTTCTGATACAAAGAATTTCTATAGAAATTTGCTAACTGAAAAAAAATCTGAGAGTTTTCTTTATTTTAATTAATCTTTCAGTAATGTGATAATGTAGTGCTTCAGCTGTCAAAACAATTTTGTAGTTTGAAGTGTTGCATCTTCTTTCCGTACCCACACTTCTATTAATGTAAATCACTGAGGGTTGGAGAGGAAGGCATGCAAGAGAGAATCTTGCTGACTAAGTGAAATTAAAAAGATATACCCATCAATGCTTAGTTTTAGTAAAGAGAATGCAGTTGATACTTTTTTTTACTGGGCCAAATACATCCTAGCAATCGTTGAATGCTTCACTTAGTTAGGCTTCAGCAAAATAATTGGTTCTGGTTTCCATACAAAGTGTCTCTGAAGACTTGGGAAAGTATGGCTTTGAAATAGCTGAAATGTATTACAAGAGAAAAACAAATGGAGCTCTCTGTAGCTGAAGGAACCTTATGCCCTAGAACAGCTGTGATTTTCGTATGTTGGCAGTAGAATGCTTTTTTTTGTTTGTTTGAATGAACAGATTATATGAAGCTAAGAGAATGACAGTGTTTATGGGCATTTCAGTAGAGGTTATCAAATATCTGGCTGCCTCTCAAACACTTAATAATCCAAGTGCAGTAGTACTGCAGTGGGTCTCTTTTAAACGCAAGACTTACTAACGATCATCTTGCTTTTAAAGATGAACGTGGAAAGGTGCTGTAGAGTAT
This sequence comes from Pygoscelis adeliae, assembly GCF_000699105.1. NCBI lineage: Eukaryota > Metazoa > Chordata > Aves > Sphenisciformes > Spheniscidae > Pygoscelis > Pygoscelis adeliae. Next base: position 1,390,237 of record NW_008824807.1, on the reverse strand, counting down.
AGTCTTCGTGTTCCTATGTAGTTCCTTTGTATTAAAACCAACACCGGTTTCACAGCTTCAGGATAGAAACTTTGTACAATCCCCAGCATGACTGAGAATTATTGTAAGGCAAATGTTGCCGTTGCTGGTATTTTACCCTGGGAGTGTGGAGTTTGCCAGTTCTTTCATTTCTTCATGGTGTGTTTTTGACTCCTCACAATAGATACTCTGCTTATCAAAAGTTTGGCGGAAGTAATGATGAAAGGATGTTGGATTGTGCCAGCAGATCTGATGTGTTGTGGTGGTTGGCTTGTGGACGTAGCAGTGATTGGTTACCAACTCACACATTCAATCTTGAAAAATCAAAAAATAGAATCAGCAATTAGCACATATAAATCGGCAATTAGTGTGTGGATTTGTTGCTTTGTAGTATTCTTCCTAAGCATTATTCTTGCTTTCAACCTCTTTAAAAGCATTTTAGAGGCAGATCCTGTACCTCCACTTAAAATGGACCAAATTCTCTTCAATTGCGTATGTTTTGGCTGGAGTGGATAAATAAAGATGAGGGTGATATCTGAAAAGGCAAATGAGAAAATGCAGACAAATGTTTCTTCCATGGTGAACTCAAACTTCACACCCAGAACTTGCTCTAGTGATTCATCAAATCATATGTTTCTGAACTGGAATAGCAAGTGGAAGAAAAGTCTTTAAAGAGTTCAGACGGACCAACTGTGTGGTCTCAATTCAGGTATTAGCAAAAGTATATCTGATACTTAGTCATCTCTTTCTGCCGCCTTAGTCTACCTGGCCTCTATGGCTTGAGCAGAAAAGCAGAGAGTGGAATTAGTACACAGGCTGAATTTGATGCCTTGTCGCTTGACTTGTGATCTTTCTGCAAAGGGGTTGAACTTTTTAAGTTCACATCAGGACTTCTAAAACTTTGTCTACATTAGCGAGTAGTACAGTGGAGCAGACCTGTAGGGGAAAAAACCAAACCCCTGTTTTGAGAACCCAGCATCCACATTTTGTAAGTTTTGGGCATTCTACTTACACTAGCTCAAGTCGGGTCCTTTGTAACAAATGCCCGTTAGCAGTTGGAGTACCACAGGTGCATTTTTGGAGCTCCTTTTTCAGTTCAATTTAATGCAAAAAAATTCCCGTTTGTGTACTCTGACGCTGTTCTGCAATGCACATCGGAAATGTGGTAAATGAGGGTGGCTGGAAGATTTGTTTCAAAAGCGCGCTTCTGACCCAAAGGAGAATGCAGATGTACCCTCTCCTGTCTTGGGGGTATGCTTTGTCAAGTTTCTGACTATCAAAGCAAAGTCAGCAAAATTTGAGTGCGGATTAGTCCCTTGCTGTATAGAAAAGAGAAAGATCTTCTGGGCAAGCGGATTTGAATGGTAATTTCTCTGCAACTGTGGGCAAACTTCCATAGTTCACTCACATTGTGTGTCCACTTCTGTTCCTGGTTATTTACTATGCCCTGCATCAGTCTTCCCTTATGTCTTTTGTTCTTCAGAACTGTTACATTTCATTAACTAAAGATTCCAGTGAAGTTCAGCGTAGCATCTGAGTCTATCTAGAGTGTGACGCTTCAGAGAAGCAGTGTAGTTTGGTATTGTAGTTGTTTCCTGGCAAGCATTTCCATCAGAAAAATAAAATATGGGACCAACTGACGTGTTAGCATGTGACAGTTAAACTGGAATTATATGCTTATAGCTATCATTTTTAGAAGTTTGAATAATTCTTCAGTTTTTTCATTTATTTCAAACTAGATGCTGCAAACGTCTTGGTGATTGGTACTGAGAAATCTGCAAAAGATGACGATCCTGGCATGATTTTTTTCTTCAGGTAAGTTATAAATCATGCCCAAAACATTATTTTATTAATAGCAATGGTGTGAAAGAAGTAGTGCAGCTTGCTAGATCATTGCATCATATTACCTCATGAAACTCAAGGAATAACTGTCCAATCAGAATTATTAAAAAAAAACCAACCCAGAATTATTTAAATGGTTAAAAAATAACTTATCTTCTCATGTTTTTTCATTAAAGTGTGGTTAAAAAGCAACTATTATGTAGTTTTTGTGAAGATAGTATTGTTTCTTGATTCACAATGACAAAAATTGCCACTGTACAATTTGAGTATTGCATTGCAATACATTTGAAACAGTATAATTACACCTCAGTTTTTCCTTGAATTCACAGGGAAGGGGCTGTTGTGTTTTGGAATGTGGAAGAGAAAAGTGTAAGTAAAGCAAAACCGTGTGGTAAAATGTCATAAGCGGATGTTTTGTCAGTCCCACAAAGCCCAGCGTGCTTGGGCTTTGTTTGGGAGCTTGGATCTCTGGGTGAAGCAAAAGGACTGATTCTTCTCCTAATGAGTGCAGGTGCTTGCCTGCTGCTGCCCTCAAGTGTGTGGGTTGCTGATGTATCACCTTTGAACCTTGACTTTCTGCACAAAATGAGCAAATATGCGTGTAACATACAAAGTGGATATCATTTTCTACTTGATGCCAAAAATCTGAAACCTTAATCTAGTGAAATTGGCAAAAAGAAGGTTCTTGCCGCTCTACATCCTGAAGTAGATCAGAAAAATCAACCTGTGAATGGTTGTTTGAAAGGCACTGGTGTAACAGAAAATGTGTTAAAAGAAAAGGATCACTCTAGAGCCATTTAAGTCAAAACTATTCAAAACCTGCTTTTAGATAACTTTGAAAGAGGCAAAATTTGTAAGCAACTTTTTAATATTGTTTTGTGTTTCTACCAGTTAGCAATTTTCCTGAAGGAAGATTTTTATTGGTTGGTATAATTGTTAAACTATGTTGATATTGAAATGACATACCCTTTATGATAATTTGGTGCTCTTTTCTGACCAAGAGGGGTATGCCACAGGCATATCTATTTTTATGAATATATTTATATAGTTTTTTTATAATATTGATTTTTATTATTGTGGTTAAATAAAACTGGATTCTAGATACAAAGAGAAAAAGTATCGATCTTATCTGTAGGCAGAGCATGTGAAACTAAATGGTGTATTAAATATATACTGAGATGCACAAAAGTTTACAGGAGGATTTTCATTGAGGTAAATGAAAATACAGAGCGGTTGTTTCCAGACGTGAACAATTTCTGGATTCAAGTTCGCTTTTTCTGTTTCAGACCTGAAATGTTTTGATTTCCTGTCTGGTTTGGGGGGGGGTCAGTGTATCAGCTGGCCTACAAAAAGATAACTAGTTCTCCCTTCAAACCTTGCCTGTAGCACACTTAGGATGCTATGGCTGTAACTACGCTACTGATTCACAGGTATTACTGCAGACTGGCTGACTAACTCCTGTTGATTTTTGAGTTGGGCACCTCTACCCACTGGAGTACTCTGAAAAATCTCGTTCTGTTGTACACACTTAAGTACCTTCGAAAATTTGATACCAGGTTTTTCTTGTTGGTAGTAGTAACTTCAGTTGGTCCCTTGCTAGCTTTATTTATAAAAGAAGAGGAAAACCGCCTCTTTCTGCTTAGTGAAATTGTAGTCAAAGTTTTAACTTCCAAACAACTTGCTCAAATAGAGGAGGTATTTTTATTCACAGGTTTTAATGAACTGAAACGAAAAAAAGAAACCAAACTGGTCTGTAGAACAGAAACTGAAAGCAATTCAGTAAAACAGAATGCAAAGAATCACTGTGAATGGACAGAATTGCTTTTTTAAAGTACTCCAGAATGACTATTAGGAGAAGAAAAACTATTTTAAACTAATGGACACTTAACAGAAGAAGTATTAACTACAGACTGATCATGAATAGAAATTTAAAACGTAAAATACCGTTTTCAGATACCTGAGTAGGGAGGTTGTGCAACAGCTTCCCCACCGAAAATAGCAAGGGCAAAAAGCAAAACTAGCTTTGAGGTGGAGTTTCATCTGTTTTTTTAAAAAGGAAATTGTGTGACGTGATTGCCTGTAATAGCAAGAGTTTGCATTAAGTGAATCCAGAACATCTCTTCTCGTTAAATGTACTGTGTCACAGGTAGTCCCTTCTATGAAATTAGACCGGGCCTAGAAGAAACTCACATCGGTCAGTGGAAGCCTTTGTATTACTCTGAATAGACAAAAGAAAGCTGCCATTGAAACACAATTTCTCATTATCCAGAGCAATAGAAGAGCTTTGGAAGTCTGCATATTACAAGACACATGAATTTCACAGCATCGGTTACAGTCTGTAAAGCTTTGTTAAATCTTGCACTGTACTGGCCCTGGGAAGCCTGAGCTGGTTGTAGTTCTGGAAGGGACTGTTAGTCTATTAACAGCATAATTATTACTGTATTAGTAATGACTTGCTAGAGCACCTGGATCCAAGTGAACACACTCTTGAAGTCTGGCATGCTGCGTTATGGATTGGCTCTTAACTCTGGCATTGTTTCAGCGGGGT
>NW_008824807.1:1378245-1385803 GCF_000699105.1 Pygoscelis adeliae | reverse complement strand
GCATAGCTGGTTGGCCAAGCTGACTGGCCTAAAAGCAGACGCTTCCTTGCCTAAAAAATGAAAATAATTTTTCATACCCTTTTTTACCGCGAGACTTGGAATATATGGCAGGTACTAGTCATGCTAATATTAAATTCAGGATTATGAAACAAGCAGTTGCAGCTGTAGAGTTGGGGGTTTTTTTAGTGAAAAATGTTACCGTGTCTTACATAGATAGTATCACCGAAATTCTTGAAAGCAATGAAGAAAGCTAGCACTGCAAAGAAAATACCTCTTGCAGGTGATCCGACAGATTTTTTTTAGAGTGCTTAACCTCTGGAGAATATGCTTCATGAACAATTTACTAGCATACAGTTTTGTACTAAAAGATTAACTATTATCTGTTATTTTGAAGAGAGTGTTTTAAGTATGACTTAGTAGAAGATTCGCCTCTTTAAAGAATTTAGGCATGAAAAGTGTATTGTGGTCGTTTGGGTTTGTTTTTATTGGCTGTTGTGTAGCTAAATGCCTTTTAAAAACCTGTAGGTGAGTGGTTTTTTTAGTTCAGAATCTGTTCTAATTGCAGAATGATTTTTATGAGGAGAGCCTTGTAGCACGTAGAAAGGAACAAGGATGAGGGATCCTAAGTCAGATGTCAGAGGAGAAAGTTTTGTGAGAGAAAAGGGCTCTTTCTTCCTGCATCAGGTTTTAGTGTGCTTGAGAATAAAATTACAATGAGATTACTTCTACAAGTAAAATTGCACATTTAACTGTTTACAGGGCAGCTGAAACCATTTTTACAGATTTCTGTAGCGGTAAAGGATTTCTGTAATACAACCCAAGCTCTGGTAGCTGAAACAAAACTGTTGATTTTAGCAGCAAACTAGTAATTTTGGCAGAAACAGCCACCTGAGGTACTTACCCTAAAGATTCATTCCCACACTCAGACATCTGCCAAAGTCTTGTACAGCTCATTGTTATAATACTGAATATGTCCGCATTGTCTTTGCTGCTGCTGTGGTTAATCCTTACCCTGTTTCATATATGCAGACATTAAATGACATTTTAGCCTTCACAGATTCCTTGCAGTTGTTCATAGCCACAAATTCTTCCACACAGCTACAGATAGCTTCAGAAATAAACTGTGTTAATAATCACTTCATTACTTAGCACACCTATTCGTTGTTACTTAAATAACTTTGGCATGAAAGTTGCATTCATCAACCTGTTACATGCTAGATCTTTGTAGAGTGATAGTATACCGCACGGTAACTGTTCCTACCTGTGCAATTGTCTTTTTCGTAGATGAAGAATATCATGCAAGTGCTAGAACAGCATGAAATTCAGCCGTATGAAGTTGCACTAGTCCATTGGGAGAATGAAGAGATGAACTATAGACTAGGAGAGTAAGTATCTTCAGGCACTCTTGATATAAAAGCTAATAGACATCTAAAACAAATTCAAGCAAAAGCAGCTAGTGAAAACACACTTTTCCTTACTCTTTTTCAAATTAGTAAAATAAGGAAAGGAGAAAACAGTAAATTAAATTGGCAAATTTTGCTGAACTGCTAAACTTGCAAGTAATGGCCTTTGTGACTTGGTTATGCACTAGATTTTGTAAATTATGAAGCTCCATGCCCACACCACTGAACATGTTTTTCAGCAATCCCAAACAGAAACTATGTACCTCATAGAAAAAAATAAATATGCATTATTGAGACAAATCTGATTTTAAAGAGGATTTTCTGCATAAGCTTTCCTTAGTGCCCTCTAGGTTCATATATAAAGATGTAATTCTGCACGTACTTCACTTCCTAGGAAAGTTGTAACTTGAATACTGTGGAACGATAAACTCGGCAAGTTGTCTTGCCTTGTTAAATAATGTTTTTTCATCGTGGGGAGCAAATGATCTCTACAGAAATATTTCTCAATGTAAATGATTATAAAAATTACCAGTAATTTTCCAACAGCACCAAAACCCAACTCCTAAACAGGACACTGTAACACTAGGAGCTGAGCTAATGGGGTTGAGCTTATTTAAGGTAACCTCATAAGAGGACAGGTTTTTGTTTTTGTTTTTTCCTGGCCATTTGAAAACTGCATGTGCTATCCAGTTGTGTAATTTGTGATTCCTGACACATTCCATTGTGATTATGCAAGTTCCATAGTGAGATTGACATGATAAATTGAAGGACTCTCATGCCCCCTTTTCTTTGCTGCTGGCCCCCTATGCAATAGAGGTTTCAGGGAAAGTAACATCATAGCAGGGAGGGAGTGATGCTGATAAAAGTGACAGAAGAAAAGGAAAACAGAAACAGATAATACAGGAGATAGAGAGCAGGAGACAGGCCAGCATCCTGCTTGCTCTGAATTATCTGTGTGTATGCAGTAATGCTGTAGTTACTATCATAGCTTGCTGCAGTTTCATTTAAACCTGGAAAATTTGGTCATAATATTAGTCTTAGACTGAGGAACTGATTTTCAGTGATGTGTTTTGGTCATTGTCAGGTTGAACGTGAGTCAAATGCAAGGATGGGGATGATATCCGTATAGATATGGCATGCTTTATACAAATAACCCACCAACCTTTCTTGCATTGTTGATTGTTCCGTAAATGTGCCTTTGCTAGTGGCTTAATCAATGAAGATGCTTCAATCCTGTTTTTAACAGAGGTCAGTCAAAGCTTCATAAAGGAGAAATCTTGTTAAATTCTGAGCTGGATACTGATGAAGTTGTTCTGCAGAAATTTGCCTTTTCAAATGCCCTGTGTCTTTCTGGTGAGTTAAAATTGTTTGTAATATCAGCCTATGCTACAGATTTTGTGGAATGTCATCGTAAGTGGGACTTGTACAGTGGCAGGTTGGAGAAGACTCGGTGTCTGGTTTAGGCAAACTGTGTACAGATTGATTGTGCTTCAGTGGGAGGATTTGTTTTCAAAGCTTTTACCTTGTTTTCTGTAAACTGGAATTACCTCATTCAATGTAAATCGTCTTAAAGATGAACAAAGCACATTAAGAAACATACTTTGCAAAAGATAGATACACATTCTACTGAGCATCCCGTTCCCCACCCATGAGGACTGTTCTAGGATAGCAACGAGTGTAGAGTCCAGTATTAGAAACCTGTCAGTAACCTTAGGTAATTCATCCTGACATCGTTTCCTCTCATAGAAGAAGCTGGATGCCACTAAAGAAGCGATTCCCAGCTGGGGAGGTGTACCAGTACCAAAGGTGTGGACCGGGGTCGCAGATAATGTTTCCCAGGCTTATTAGCCATGGCTGCGTGCCATAGGCGGTACTTCGGTCAGGAGGCAGCGGGAGGCACTGGGAAGAAGTCAGGCTCAGCAGTGGTGCTGCTGCTTGAGGAAATACACATCTCTGCTGCTTCAGACCTCAGATGAGGTAGGAAGTGGGAGTAGAAGCAAGCGGCAGTAAGGCCGTCCTCGAAAAGACCTTTAAAGGAAATCTGGTCTGTCTACCCCTACTGCTTTTAGGGTAAATTACAGGATTCCTGTAGTATTTGGGGAAGTGCGCCTTTAAATAGGAGGGACGTCAAGAAACAGAACGCATGTTTTTGAAGTGACACCCCATTTGGTCAAGGAGTACAGCGTAACTAAATGGTTCTTGACTGTCGAAGGAAGAGCTATTGAGAAAAAAAGCCTTTACTTCCCTATAGTTTTCCTATTCATAAAGCCACTGCATGGAAGAGTGGTGCCACATATAATGGAGAAAGGGATTTATTCCCAGGAGATAAGCAGTACCAATTTATGTTAGTGTGAGACATGCACATCATAAAGGAAAACAGTTCAATAACTTTCAATAAAAATAAAGGATGCAAGTCTAGTCCAAGTCAAATTTATGACACAGCAGAAACCAACCTCTGTCAAATAATTGGTGATAGCTGAAATGCCTATTGGCTTTTTTTCAGGGGCTGAATTAAATGTCATTTAAGTCACTGACTTGGATTAGGCCTCTGTATTCAAAAGATGAGTGTGAAAAATGCTCGGCATTGGATTTACTATCAGTGTCCTGACTAGATGATACTATCGATTACTACCACCAAAGAGTTCATTTTGACAATTAAATCTTCCCTGATTAATTTTTCTGAGTGAATAGGGTTAATTTTTGGTCTGTTACTACTTCATTCTTGTTTGGGAATCTGCAGACTAAAGAACAAAGGCCTGAGTTCTGTCGTCTTCCTGTAGAAACATCTTTCCAGGCTCAAGCTGAGGTGTAGTAGAATTTGTGTTGCCATTGCCTGTGCTGAACAGATTCCATAGAAGAGAAGTTACATCTTCAGTGAACAGTATATTCACCTAAAAACAAAATGGGAGTTTGCTTAAGTCTGAATTCAGCTTCAGCAAGTACAGGTGGTGTGTCCGTACAAGCTAACTCTCCACAGTTTGAGCATGCTGCATCAAATAGTGGACAAATGGAGAATGAGAGTTCTGCAGGACACTAGAAGTGCAGCGGAGACTCTTTGAGTGGCGCCACACGAAGTCGGCCTGACTTCAGCACGGCTTATTATCTCCAGCCTCCTTGGAATGTAGTTTGCAAAGGCTTCGTACGTACAGTAGAGCACTTAAACACACAACTTTTGAGCTGAAGGAAAAGCTCTCCAGGATCTGAACTGATCATCTGGAGAAGAGAGCTGCGCTCAAGGTGGTTCTGCATGCAGAGCTGTGTCAGTGCCCAACCCAGAGTTGTCTGTAGATGTATGAACGTTGATTGCATACTACTAACGGTAACCTGCTAAAAATAATGTTTGTATGTATCAACGTGTCTTGAGGCAGCATGTTGGCAGATTTAAAGTTGTGATTATTTGAAAGCCTATATACTTCTCACAGTGTTCTGCTTTGTCACCTTTGTGTTGCAGTAAAGCTGGCTATTTGGGAATCACTATTGGATAATTTTGTGGAATCTATCCAGTCAATTCCTGAGGTGAGGTCTTGTTTGTACCTCTCCCCTCCTTTTCTCCTGTACAGTGTAAAAGATCGGTCCAGATACAGCTGAGGATACGGAAAAAGCAATTGAATGCTTAACACATTTGGTGGCAAAGCCATCAACATAGAGAAGCTCAGAACACCTGCAAAGTGGTGGGACAAGAAATCATCACTCTTTAAAGGATTGGGAGTGGGGTTCTGCATTGGAATAATGTTTCCCATGTGCCACTGTCACCTGCCACTGTTGAATGCGTATGCCAACCAGGACAAGCAGCGTTTAAAAACCTGGCCAAACACGGTGTGTGGCAGCTTGCGCCGACAGTAATGTGCTTTAACTTGAATATAATGAAGAGTTTGAGCGAATTACTTAAATCACAGTTTTTCATGAGACTTAACTGAAGTACAAAGTCCACATGATGTCACACATAAAAATAAGATTCATAGGGTTCAAAAGAGAAATCATCGTTTTTATTTTTGTATGAAGGAAATAAGCGGTAATACATTGTTTGTTGTAAGGAAGAAGTCTATAAAAAGACGAAGTAGTGGCAAGGCAAAAGAACACTATCGTGACTTAAAAATAACAGTAGTAGGAAGAAAAAACAAATGATCTCTTGTTCAGCGAATCATTCATAGAAAATGCTCCAGGATTTTGTATTGATCCTGATGGCGTTCTCAGTGATTTATTGAAAAACCTGGATGAACAGTTGCATGGTGATACTCTTACAAAGCTAGATAAGCAAGGCACTAAGCAAACAGAACTCAAATGTTAATAAGTATGATATGCATTCAGATTTTAACTCGTATACGTACTTCGGGCTGTAGAACTCCAGACTTCTTAACTTCTAGCACATGCTACTTGATCAAGCGGTGAAAAACTTGTTACTTTGCAGATACTGAAGTCACGAAGGAAGGTGAAACTGTCTCACGCAGATGTAATGCAGAAAATCGGAGAACTCTTCGCGTTAAGGTAACTTTTTTTGGTTACACCCAAGACATGTATTACACAGAACTTAATTTTTTTATGCATGATACAAAGACCAGAATACACACTAAAGACAGTGGGGTGGGGCCGGGAATTCCATCAACCTTCTTTTGGCTGGAGACTGTGTGCCCTATTATGTTAGTCAGAGGACCCACTGGCTCACCATCTCACCACTGGCATCTCAACTACAGACAGGCATTAAGCAGCATATTGTAAATGGCCAAATCCCACACCCTTTTCCCTCCCTGGGTCCAGCAACGCATGTCTCATGACAAGTTAATTACAGTAGATACTAGAGTATGCAAAGGATACCAGGAGGAAGCACAGGGGTAGGTGGAACTGTTAACTACGGCCTCGAGTTAGTAAAACTTTTCTGTCAGTTCTGTTCTTTCCTTGAATTACTCAGAAACCACTGCTACTTTCTAAGAACTTAATGGTTTTTTTTTTCCCCTCTCAAGTGAAATTTGGCCATTGGGAATACAGAGCGTTACACACTCTCTTACAAAAAACCCTCAAAATCGGTGAAGAGGTAAATCAAAAAAGCAATTCCTATTTTAAACATTGGATTTTATATCCCTACTTGAAGGACTGTTCAGTAATGAACAGTGATGTTCTAAGTGTCCAAAGATTTATGTGAGCAGTAGGTTGAAGGTGGGAGATTTTAGCCTGTAGCCTTTATACTGTTGAGACAACAGCCTGGTTCTGAAAGGTGCGCTATGCTCACGTAGCCAGCGTGCAGCACCAGTCACACTTCAGAGTTCTGAGATACAAACAAGCTGTTGAGGAGCTCCCCAGTAACTTTAATTCACGTATTACTTCGGCTTCAGTGAGCTGCTAGCATAGTCAAGGACTTCTCTGCAGATACCAAAAGTTAAGGAAGGTGACAAGTTGAGGAGGCAATGCTGACATAAGACAAAGTCATTTATGCTCAAAACTGTTACACAGTACAGTATTTCAGAAAAGTTTCAGGAGATGTGACCAATTTTAAACAATCACTACAATTGTATTTTTATTATGAAAGGAGATTCTTTTCATATTTTACTGAAAATTACAGGAACGTTTTCCTGTTTCTTTTAACTGCTATGTAATATTTGCTCCTATATTCACCAAAAGGAAGATTGAACTACTGTAATACCCGTTCTTTTTAGACACCGTATAAATCTGAGTTCAGACCTGCTAATAACACCTGACTTCTACTGGGATAGAGAAAAACTGGAAGAACTGTATGACAAGACTTGCCAGTTTCTCAACATCAATCGCAGAGTTAAGGTAGGCGTCTTACTGTTACGAGAATTTTCCACACTCGGATCAGCTGTCTTTGGCCGAGCAGGGTTACAGACTGCTCCATGAATGTCTGTTTTAACTGTAGAAACTGAATAAAGAATAATAGGATCCTACATGCCATCCCCTTTTCCGTGTGTTTGTAACCCCCACATCTTTTACCCAGTTTAGGTTAACAACCCTGCCTCACATGAAGGGATTGTATATTTCCTGAGCCACTAAATTAGGCTTTAAATAGTTATAAGAAGAGGAGATTTAATTCTTGTTCTGAAATGTGTGCAAGAGAACAAATTAAAAAACTTGAGATGCGAAGCAGTCTTCTTACTGACATAATCGTTCAGGTCGGTTCATTGAAGGGCGACATAATGCTTACT
>NW_008824807.1:1373494-1378228 GCF_000699105.1 Pygoscelis adeliae | reverse complement strand
ACAAAAACTACCTCTTCTGGTGGTACAGCAACCTGAAATACTTAGTTACTTTCAAGGCATTCCAGTAAGCTGCATCTTCTTTTGCTTGTGCCTGTTTTAATGAGTAGACATCACCCGAAAGCAGTTTAATGCCTGCAGACGCATACCTAAATTTCTGTTATTTTTGTGAACCTATTGAAATAACAGACTTATTTATATTGAAGCTTCTGTTGCTTCTGTATGTCGCCTTACAGGACCTTTCTGTTCTATTTTTCACAGAAGAGCGTTAACACCTTTCTAGTTCTGTTCAGTGAGCCCCTCTGTGGACTGTGTTCCTTTCTTTAGTGATGTCATTCCACTTATGGAAGCCAGATTTGCCATGTATTTGGAATCTCTTGCAGGTAATGAATGAAAAGCTTCAGCACTGCATGGAGCTGACAGACCTAATGCGAAACCACCTGAATGAAAAGCACACTTTACGCCTCGAGTGGATGATAGTAATACTCATCACCATAGAGGTTGGTGGGGTTTTTTCCACTATCACACCGAAAATGTAATGACAAGTGCTATTTATATACTTCATAATTTGAGAATCAAGACTATTTTATTAATGTAGTTTACTGTACAAGGGGATTAGTCTTCAGTTCTTTGCGAGTAACTTTTGAATTGCAGCTACAGTTATTTTTCAGATTATCTCGTTTACAGTGTAAGCTGTTTTAAGAATTATTAAATCAAATAAAAATTCATATCAATGTGTTTGCTATTCCACAGGTTCTGTTTGAACTTGCAAGGGTAGTTTTCTGACGACACAATAAACTCAGAAAGAAGAAAACTGACAAAACCATAAAGACCATATGGCCCAGAAAATTCCTGTCTATCGTATGCTTCTGGAAAACAGTGGAATTGTGTCTCTTGATAAATATGTGCATCTTCTACTCAAATTAAAAAAAAAAAAAAAAAAAATCAGTCTGTGAACGTTATTCCCAACTGTTGTACTAGTGATGTTAAAGAAGTCTTAATCTATGGATGTGCTAGTGTAAAGCTGAGATATTAATGACGCATTTGTAGGGGAAGTTTTCTAGTGAGTAGGCCCGGGTACATGCAGGACTGATGCAGGGAGAGATTCAGCTTCGTCTCCTTAGTAAGCAAGGACAGAAGGATGGATCCCTTCTGTGCTGACTGTATTAATCTGGTGAAGGACTCTACTGCCTTGTCCCCTTGACAGGTGAAAAGATGCTGAGTACTTAGCTACTTCGTGCGTTTCTGACTGATGATGAAGTTTTCCCTCATTTTCCCCAGCTCCTTCTTGGATAGCCGTGACGCTGTCCCAAGGACAACTAGTTTCCAAGAAACAAGCTTGGAAACAGCACTCCTGTTTGTTCTCCTTAAGTTACCTGGCATGACTTTAGTATACCTGGCGGGTATATTTAATGTTATGTTCTACCCCATCACAAAAAGGTATTTACATACTTGTATGGGAATACATTTATTTAGAAAGTATCTATATGAAAGGGGAACTCGCTGAACTTTATCTGAGGTCACAGGAAGCTGTAGTAGAGTGAGAAACTAAAGTAAGGTTCACAAAATTTCTCTATTACTAGACTGTCCACCTTATCCAACTACCCAATTCTTACCAGTACACATTGCAAGGAGTGAGTTAGCGTAGGGTAAGGTCTTAATTATCCTCTAAGGTAAAAGTTTCTTTTTTTTCTTTTTTAATCTTTTCCTAGCCTACAGGTTCTGGAGATTGCTGTCTCCAGAATGTTATCACTTACTCTTACGAGAGGATGAGGGGATTTTTTTTCTCCCCAGCGACTTCTCTTTCTAAACATGTTTTCAGGAACTACTACACAACTGCTATTTTATCACCTTCTTCAAAATCAGCTCAGTCCAGCGTATTGCTTCAGGAACATAACCTAAAAATTTTGTTAAAAGCTCCTGAAGCAGCATTAACAAGCCACGATGACTAAATCCAGGCTAGAAGTGCAATTACGTTTGCAGTAGCTTACTGTTCTCTCTTCACCTGAAAACAGTATTTCCCAGTGTGGTATTAGACTCCTGTTGAATACCTCAAACACGTATGTGGGGAAGAGAATAGAGTCAGGCAGAGCTAGGAGAGACGCCCGACTACAAACCCATCCTTTTGCCACAAATTACGTTTCCAGTGCCACGGGAGCCTCTTGAGAAGCGGCAGCTTCTCTCAGGATTAGGCTTGCTTTCTCCTCAGAACAGGTCGTATCTGGAGGTCTTGGTTCTGAACAGCTCAACTGCCACTGCTCTGAACTGCTGAGAAGGTCTGAACCGGCAGCCCCGCTCTCGGAAGTGAATCGGTCAGCAGGACGGCTCGGTGACAAAGCCTCGTAGCACACTGCGGAACAGCTCCTCAGCACCGATCTCCTGACTGACACAGGGTTATTACAGAAATAGCACATTAGATCCTGCAGGCAGGAGAAAAACTTACCAAGCACCACTTAATTCCAGTAACGGAGAATTAGGTTTTACATTTTAATTTTTCTAGGAAACATTCTTCACGCCTTTAGACAAAAAGGCTTTCCCTCCCCCCCATCTGAGTGTAATACTTGTGCCCAAGAACCTAAGTTCCCATTTATCTCGCATTTAATGTTTCAGTATTCCAGCTAAACTGCCAAAATGTAAATTTGCAGGCCAACTGCATCTATCGGGAAAACCCGTTTTAACAAAGTTATTTGAGGACTCGAGATGCTCTTTAAAAGCATAAAGTGTCTAGAGGCTTGATTATCTCAAGTGTTCTGTCTTGGGACTGTATTTAAGAGTCACCAAGTCAAAGACCTCAAAACAAGAGAAACACGGTTACTTTTGAAACCTCAAATCAGTTTCTATCAGCGCATAAAATCATAGCCGTAAAAATCACACCCTCTTCTTCCCGCCAAGCCCCCACCCCCATTGACTGTGTTGATGGTTTTGCAGCATCAGTTAAGCCTTAACTGCACATTAAAACTTTGTATCCATCTTTTTCACAATGTACCCGGTGGCAGCTGCATCAAAGCCTGAGGGGTTTTTGTTCTAACAACTAAGGGTACAATCTCTTACAAAGCGAGAATATTCTCACTACATTACGCATAGAGAAGCAAGACCAAGCTGGGAAGTTGAGTGCGTCAAGAACCTAACGTGAGCTTTCACAGCACGACATCCACGGTGGGCAGAGCCCTCCTGTGACCGGACAGCACTTGGGAAACTCTCCCCGCCTGCAGTCTTTGTTTCTGCTTGAACCCCGTGGGGACCCTGTGCAAGTGTGCGCGTGGCCTGACCAGGAGGAAGTTTTATGGCGGAGGCAAGATGAGACTCCGGTTCCAGAGGCAACACAAAACTGCCCTGGCCGTGAGAACGCACCCGTCTTCCGTCTGCCTCCTCCACCACACGCCTTCACAGTGTAACTGAAAAGAACCGTCTTCGCTACGCAGTTTGCGCAGTTCAAGTCTTCACCAAAATGGGTCTATTCTAACCAGTGAGGGTCACCTGGGGGGGGGGGGAATAAAGATGTGATAGCAATAAATACAGAATATATGAGGAAAACCAGAGAGGAATCCTGGTATATCCAGAACTCTAAAATTTTAACCCTTTTAACAAAATTAAGACTGAACGGCAAAACTCTGTTTGTATGGAACCTCGTTAGACCATCCTTTATACGGATCCCAACTGCGCAGACTGCTTCTGTCTGTGCTTTTTTCCATCAGATGAGGTAAAGCACAACTGATAGATCATTTTCTTTGGCAGATCTGCTCGAAAGTTGTCGTAAGCCTAGCTATTTGTAAAACAGCAAAGAATGCTGAGAGTTGGGACTCCTGACTTCCAGTCCCATTTCTGTGGGGTAACAGCTCTACTGGCTGCAGAGTCAGTCCCAGTTCTCAATCGTGTTGTTCAGCACATCAGCCCTGCTGGCTGGATGAGCAACTGCGTATACATGACACCTCCCTGCAAAAGTCTCATATATTTCTCTCTGCAAAAATAACGTGTATTCAGTCCAGCCAGCACATACCAGCTTCTACGAGAAGGATGACATTCTCGCCAACTTCAAGCGCCTGCCTGAAACAAAAATACAAGAACACTAAAACATGCAAGAAAGAGTTTCTCCTTCCCCATCCTACCTTCGTCCTAGGAACTGAACAAACTTCGGCTCAAAGTTTCGTAAGGGGGTCAAAAAGCCAGATACTTTGTGCCCACCTAAACGAGTTTATTTACTGATAGCTAAGTAACAAAGTTGCCTTGTACCAGACTTGAAGACAAGACAAGGATGGATGTCCTTGGTAGTGATAACGGTTGTGGTGAACCTCTTCCAGTTTATGGACCCTTCATGCGTAGACCAATTCAGAAATTGCAAAAGGCTCTGGTGTACTGAGTTTGCCAGTTTACTCTTCTCAGCCACCTTCCCCAGACCATCAAGGTACTGTCCAAGAAAAGTCTACAGGCTGGAAACTACTGATCTGGGATGTACTACCTTCCTTCACCGGATGGCATTTAACATCTGCCAAGAGTCTCATTATCCTTGTCTACAGACTGGTTTATGATACTAGCGTGACAACTACCAAAAAGAAATGCAGAGTCTGAGGTACTCAGATACGTAAGTGATACGCACAGGGTTTAGAAACCAAAAACACTGCCCAAAACACTTCTTGTCTTGGGGGGGAAAAAGAAAGCTTAACTATCTGTCTTAACTATCTAGGAAGGGGGGAAAGTGTCTTGAAATTTATATAGCCCCAGCTGAGAAAAGGATTTTTA
>NW_008824807.1:1368703-1373431 GCF_000699105.1 Pygoscelis adeliae | reverse complement strand
TTTGCCATAGCTATAGACTGTCTGAGGTAGCCTGTTTCTCCCGATCCCCCAAGTGCCTGCCAGTGACATACTTCTTGACATCACCTGTATACTCTGTACTACACGAAAAACCCAGGTGGCCGAATCTCAGAAAACTGAGCAATTGCAACGGTTTGGGGTCCTCCAAAGTTTTTGACAGAGCAGCAGTTGGACAGACCTAGTCACACTGGGGAAACAGAACAAAAAATCGCCTCTCCTCACACACGTAGCCTGACAGCCACCCCCATTTCTCATTCTTTAGACAAACTTTATTAAACAAACTTAAAACAAGGACAAGCATTTTTTTCCTTCACTCTGTTTTGAGCTGTTGAAGGCATCGCAGCTACAGCTAGCATCACTGTTTCTCTCTGTTAGTGCTCAGTCATTTGCCCATTTATGTCCGTCTTCAAGCTCCAGCCGTTCAAGAAACACATTTTCCAAACTGGTGAAATATGCCTACTAAACGATGGTAACCACCAAGTACTATTGCCCCCCCCAATACTTCTTAACACTTTCCTAACTAAGCTTGAGTCAATGCTGATGAACTCTCTATTTATTCAAAACTGTTCATTAAGTATCTCACGAGCTTAAAGTCACCATTTAGATGATATTACATAGTAACGTGAACATACTATCAATGCTATTTCACTTAGAGCATCTTTCTCTACACAATACCTCAGCTGCACGGGCTTTAAAAATGCACTCACTACAGTTGCAGTTTGAATCCTTTTTTCTAAGGAAAACAAAACATGCAAGTACATATATTACTGTAACCGTATAGTCATGCTCCACTAAAAATGTCACTCCAGCCAAGAATGCACAGTCACGTTTGAACTTTTCCAGTTAGAAGTGGGCAGGGCCCATGTAACAGGCTAATCTGGGACTAAGGCAAAGCCAGAAAGTAGAGGGCTAATCTACGGTGCAGAAGCTGTGTCAGCTCGGTTACACCAACAACTCCCGATGGAGATGCAGCTCCTAACATGAAAGATTCTATCCATACAGTTAAACCATTTCCTTAGCTGACATACACTGTACTAACAAAAGGACTTTTTTATTATTTTTTTTTCCCCTGGTCTAAATTGCAGCTACTCATTAGCTGTTGATAAAGCTTTGTTCACTAGGTGTAGAAACAATTCCTAATTAACATAGTGATACCAGAAAAACAGCTTAGCCTAGAGAATGGCAAAGATCTATTTCTTCATTTTTTCACCTTATACAGCGTACACAAAAAGTGGCTTACGCACCATAGTTCCCCTTCACCTTTAGGACAGCCAGACCTACTCACAACAAAAATGTGAAAGCACAGATCTGCCTGGGGGCTGACCGCTCACCTGACACGAACGTACCCCAGCAGCCTCCCCGTGGCAAGGAAGCCAAGGTGAGAAAAAGCAGAGCCGTTCCACAACTGCTGCCGTGCGCGTACGTCAGGGTTCTTCCTGGGGAACACACTTACGTGCCTCATGCTTCCAATGCTGTGTGAAAGGCGAACGAGGTTTGGACCAAGCGTGTGAAAAATTCTAACAGGGAGGGAGGATATCCCTGGATGAAAAGGTTGGAGGCTATCGGAGGTACAGTATTTACTCATCTAGCAAGAAGCTACTGCAGCTGTTGCGCTTTCCACCAAGCCTTCTCACCAACATAAATCAGAAGTGGAAGTGTTAGAAACAGCAGCTGTGCTAATAAAATGGATTTACAGCATTGATATAAACTCACGTTTTACTACGGTAGTAGCAGCGTGGAAGTGGTGCCCCACACCTTCAGGGAAGGGTTCCCGCCCATTGCCTAGGACACACGCTCCCAGCTCCCCACGGCTTCGGCAGAGCCAGCAACGGTCCCGCAGGGGTGGGTCAGCAGTGCCGCAGAGAGCGGTGAGCAAGGAGCTCTTCAGAACAGGGACTCTGCTCTCTGATTTTTCAAAAATGCTGGGAAGTTTGAAAACTCACTGAAAGCCTTAGCAGCCTGAGCCTGATTAACATCACTGGACCCGTTAAGGTTTTGACTGTAACAATAAAAATCTACTGTTTCATTCCAGATTTCAACTGAACTCTACCAAAAAGACACACTTACAGGGCTTGGGTCTGGATCACGTTCCTCCCACTGCTCAAGTGAATTTTTAGTCAGATTAGCAGACACCTTCGTCATCCTATTAATACTTAAATCATCAGCAGTATGCTCATTTACAATGCAAAATATGATCCTACCAGACAAAATTCTGCCTTTAATCTGAGCACGCACAGACCAAAGCAAAACCAAAAACCCAGGGACTGATCCTATCATCAACAGCAACACAACTAAGAATGCTCTCAGGTGTGTAGCCGTATCTGAATCAGTCTGAACAGTCCTTTCAAAAAGTCATAAAACTAGGAAAGGAGTCCTCAACAAGTACCTCAAGAAACTGGGGGGGGAGGGGGGATATCAGCATATAGACTAAAAGCACAATAATACCACTTAATGAGACATGGACAATTTTTAATTACAATTTCAGTAATGGATTGTAACCATGTTAAAAAAAAAACCTCAAAAGATGAGACGGAAATAAAACTTTAGATTCACATCTTAAGTCAGGTGACCAAAATGCAACAGATGAACTGCTTATTGCTCCCTGCAACACAGATGACATGCCTCAGGTGTAAGCATCGACGGTGTAAAGTTTGGCAGCATTAAACTCAACACAGAAATCTTTCTACAGATTTCAATGGACCTTGAATCAGACGGGATGCTTTTAAATTAAGAACTGCATTATTGCCGGATTAAAGTATTGTGGCCCAAACAAAAGGTGCTTTGAAGCTGAATTATGAGCTATTAATAAAAAAAAAAACGTAACTAAGCTAATTTTTCTCCAGTTTCAGAGATAGCACAGAGGAGAATCCCACACGAATGCCGACACAGAAGTACGCAAGTGCAACACAGAAGAGAAAAAACAGGCCACAAAGCCTGCCAGAAACACACTGCTTTTCCTAAGTAGCCCACTCAATTTAATTAAAAATTATATCACTTTCACCATCTTCCACGAGAATGAGACAAATCATCCACTACTAAGCGGCTTAAGTTCAAATGTCCATCTACTCTCTTTACTTTGTATTTAGTTTGCGGAGCTGAAACGCGAGTGAAATGTACAGGGAAAAAAATTGCCAAGTAGACTGGTTAAATACACTCCATAAACTTTTGCTGTGCACTCACACAGCAAAACTCAGAGAGCTGTTAAAAACGCATCCCTTGTCGTTCAGCACATCACAGGTACTCGAGGCGGGTCCTAAAGATGTAGTTCTGCTCAGCTGCTTTATTCAAAATCCTGCAACAGCAGCAAACAGACTATCAGCTTTCAGCTCCACTAAAATAAAAAATAAGTTGCTGGGTTTTGAGGTTGGTTTTTTTTAGGACTTCACTAGTTAGTTTTCAAGCGCCGCTTAACTTGGATAAACAAATTAATATTCATGAGCTGTACAATGCAAACAGACTCAAGCTGTGTCTATCAAGACTTCCATTAACTTCAGCGGGAGATGGCAGAGTCAGACTCACATAAAACTGGTCTAGTCCTTGATCAGTTTAGATCCTGTAAAAACAACAATAGCCTGGGACGACTGCAATCATTTGTTGATCTACAAACCAGACAAGATACAAGACTCCTCCTCCCTCTCTCAGCTCACTTGCTGTCAAGACACTAAATTAAAAGAGTTCGGACCTTTTTGCCATAGCACATCTTATTTACTGACTGTGGAAACATCATCCCAGCTACAGCTAGCCCCCTACAAGCTTGCTTAGGTGAGTACCTTAAAAAAGGTAATAACAACCTGGACCTAATTCAAATCGTTGATGTTGTAGTATATGCTGTTCCTAAGGAACAACAGAAAGCATACTTGACGACAGCAGGAGCAGGCCGCTGGGACAGGGCGTGCAAAGGAACCCCCTTTAACTATTGCTGGCCAGGTATCTTCCTACAAGGTTTTCAACAACAACAAAGCTTCTCTCCGAAAACGGTTTTGGCCGTGCCACTGCTCCAGTTCGTGGATGTCACCTTACAACAAGGTGCAGATGCGGACCATGCCCAGACCGATTCTCCGACTCGGAGAAATCACGCTCAAGCCCAGCGCGGGGCTCACCCTTCCGTTTCTTCGGGGACTTGCCGGCCTCTTGCAGAAGACGGCCTCCCTGCTCCACACTAGTAACTCCGAGATAATAACTTTTGCAAGACCGACAATTTTTTCATGTATCGCAGTGTCCGTCGGTGCATTTATTTGTGCAGTTTTATAAGCACCCATGAATTCTGTAGCATGCCTTAGATGTGGATAAAACGAGACCTGGCTACCGCCGCTTTCCCTCCGCACTCCACCGCAACCGATTCTGCCGCGGCGCAAAGTTGCAGACTTGATCTTTACAGAAGGCTGCCACGTCCCCCCCTTAAAAAGCCGAGTTAAAAACATCCAGTTCAAATAGCTTGTCCACCCAAACAGACAAAAAGCAAACCCAAGCTTTCCACGTCTGTACTCCGAATCACTCTTTTTGACAAGTGAACTTGTAACCTCCCGCCTGACAGTTCAGCCAAAGCCTGCCCAGGACAGCGGCACGACCACCGGCCCTCCAAAGCCCCACGCCAGCAGGGCCGGGCCCCGCAGCCTCCCCTCGCCAGAGCACCGAACGAAGGCCTTCCTATACGCGACACCCGGGGAGAAGCCAGGGGGACGCGGACGAGGACACCCGCTCACAAAGTTC
>NW_008824807.1:1354070-1366315 GCF_000699105.1 Pygoscelis adeliae | reverse complement strand
GGGCCGGGCCAGCAGCTGCTTCCTGTCAGCACGGCCGGCTTCCCCTGCCCGAGCGACTCCCGGCCCCTGCTCTCTTCTCCTGCCTCTTCGCTCCCAGCGTTTCCCCCCTCTTCCGCGGTGCGGTACCGGCTCTTTCTCAGTCTCATCCTTGACTCCTGCCCATGCTTTTCCCTGCGTGGTCTCCGAAATAAACGTACGCTTTCCGAAAGGACTCGGCCTCACGTGGTTTTTCACCCACTGTTGAGCAAACTAGGTAATTTCAAAAGCTGCGATAAAGCTGAGCCAGGCCAGCCTGTCACCCGTACAATGGAAGGACTGTCCCGATAGGGTTTCGGGGCACACGAAGTATTTTACATGGTTGTTGAATCGGTCAACAGTAAAATACGGCCTCGCTGGTGTTAATCATCTTCTTATTTAGCTAAGGGTAAAACTCCTGAACTTAGGGATACCTGTAACGTACCCTTCCATATATAAAAGAGAGGCAAAGTGCTTTCCGTACTCTTTTCCTCTGCCGTCTGATTTCCTAGGAGTGTGATCATTCTAGCGCTTTCACTTCAAAGCATTTAAATATCTTGTAAATACACACAAAATCTTAGTGTTGCGCACGTGTACAAACACCGTATCATTTTGTGAAAAGATTAATTCCCGTCTCTGACAAAGGGTAACAGCTTCAACTGCCGCAGTGGCTGCTGTTTGGATAAGGGTGAAACTATAAGCTAAACAAACGCAGGATGATAATAACTAGAAAGAACGCCTATCTGGCTTGGAGTTCCCTCACACTGATGGTTTGCTCTGCCTGACAAGCTTCGCTGTCCAAGTACAAACCAGACTCAACACTGATGAATTAAAAAAGGTAGCACACACAGAATAATCTAAATTAAAGCTGTAAAAAAAGAAATCTAGCAAGTTTTCCATAACATCACAAAGTCTACCTTCATGGAGCGTCTTGCAGGATTAAATAATGATGAACATGATTTTTGTTACTGCTGACAGCAAGTATTGCCTCTTTTGGAGAGAGGGAGAGGATTTTAGCATATTGTTTGTACAAACATAATTATCCAAACAGTAGTTCAGGGAGGAGAGGATGGACCTGAAGAGAGTTGGAACCTGGGTTTTTTTCTTTTACTAACTGTAAGAAGATAATCAACTGTATCATAAATTGTATTTCTTTCTTTGCCCTTACACCCCTGACTCAAATGAGTTCTGATCTCATGTGAATGCGAAGGAATGCATTTGGTCAGCCCGGTTATTGGTTTAAATGCGAGGGCATTCTTCACTCTCCAGCAGGTAGAAATACTTGTTTCTCCAATGACTAAACATACTGGCATATGTGGAGTATGCTTTTATGCTCTTTCCCAAAAAGCCACACTCTTACTGTATAGAAGAAACAAGTTGTTTGCACCTTACCTAAAATTTCAATAACTTGCTATTAAATTTGGAGGGAAAAAACCCCAAGACCTTTTATAAATCTACTGCTTTTGATCTACTTCTGGTTTCACCTTCTCTTTCTTTTCTGTTCACAGAGCATCTGCACTGTTCTGGGCATAATGTGCCCAGGTATTTTGTTGACTTCTCTTGCTGTTTTACGTGGCTACATACAGACCTACATTACTTCATACTTTAACTTTTTCTGCCCAAAGCTCTATTTGTTTTGTTTAAGTTTATATCCTCTTGTTGATCTTACTAGCTGTATATCCATCCATCCATCCATCCATCCATCCATCCATCCATCCAACCGTATGCAACTGCCCTAATGTGTTTCCCTGGCTACTTTTTTCCCAAAGTTGTCAATTCTTGCTTCCAAGGCTGCCCCCAAATCCTTGAGAAAAAGTTTATAGCTCTTAGGTAGTTCTCTGAGGGCAGGCTCCGGCAGCTGGTACAAGGAAGTGCAGGGAGGGTGGGGGGCCGCGGAAGCCCTGGTTTAGGGGGGCTCAGGTTGGTGCCACGTTTCACCACGTTAGTTATCCTATCTTGCACCAACGGCCAGCGATGGGCAGAACCGCACCTCTCGCCCCTCGGGTTTTGTGATTCGCTAGGCGAGCGTAAGGCACTCGGGCACGCAGGCTCCTTACAAAATGCTGTTGTAGCTGATGTCAATAAATAAACAGTTGTTGAGTGAAAAGATTGGCCCCTCCTGTTCTGATAGTCCAGAGGGCTTGCCAGCATCTAGGATGAATTCATTGTTTCAGCCTGGGAAGACTCAGGTATGTGTCTGGTATTTCCCAGGAGAGGGCGTAACCATCAGAAATGCTTAATTATTTAACGTTGGGTTTGGATTCAGCTGTATGGACACATACTATTAACCTGAATTTTCAGTATCTCTATGTATCTTTTACGTAAAAGTTATCTAACTTGTCTTTTATTGGGTTCTGCTCTTGTCTCTCCCCCCCACTTAGGTGCGGGTGGCTGATAACAGAAGGGAGATTTATTTTTCCTGTTTGAACGGACAAGTGATAGCCAAAATACTTTGTTCTTCCCATTACAAGTAGATGTTTTTACTACTTATTAATATTTCTTCCTCTCCTTTCGCTATTTATGTTTCTGTACCCAAGTCCCCTCCCATGCCTTTTCAGAACTCTTTAGTCCTGGCTCTGCTTTGCTCTTTAAGCCTCGGCAAATCACTTGCACCTTTGTGAATTGCATTGCCCGTCAGAAACAGAGATCCTTGCCTACGTGTAAGGTATCATTTATACAATAGCTCGGGATTAAGAGGTGTTACTAAAGCATGATGTATGGATATTAGAGGAAAATATCTGTTAAGAGACATCTACTGTTGCATCTGTGCATCTACTGTTAAGTTTTACATGGAAGTCATTTGCTTTTCAGAGTGTAAAAAAATGGATTTGGCCAACCACGGACTTATTCTGCTGCAGCAACTAAATGCTCAGAGAGAGTTCGGTTTCCTGTGTGACTGCACAGTTGCCATTGGTGATGTCTACTTTAAGGCACACAAATCGGTCCTTGCTTCTTTCTCCAACTACTTCAAGATGTTGTTTGTTCATCAAACCAGGTAACTATAAAAAGGTTCACTGTTTAAATGTTGTTCAGTTAGCTAAGGTAAGGAGGTCTAGCAACATTCTGAAACCTGAAAATGTTCTTTTTGCTTCTTGCCATGACATAAGGAATATGGAATCCAGTCCTATCTGCAAACTAGAAGCTCAGCTTAAAACATGTTAAAGTTGAACTGTGATTCATTAACACTAATGTTACAATTTAGCACAAGTTCTTATCCTTAAAAAAGCACAGAATTCCTAGAATTGAATATTTAAAGGATCCTGTCTTCACTCTTGCACTTTCCTTCCCCCACTCACTATCCTCTACTCTGTCTTGGCGCTATTCTTGACATTTCCATAACATTACATACAGCCCAATAAGTATTTGCTAGGAGATTTTGAGAAATGGACTTATAAAAGAGGTTAATGTGATTTTTTTTTTTTTTTTACAGTTTACCAAAGTCAGTTAAATAATAAAATACTACATAGTGGTGGAAAATAAGGGAGTTTGTGTGTGGTTTTTTTTTTTTTTTTTTTTTTTGCGGGCAGCCTCTCACGGAGGGCATTAAAAAGATAACGAAAGTATAAGACTGTTTCAAAGATTTTTTTTTTTGTCTTTTCTTTTTCCCAATTATTTGAACTATCTCAGAAAGTTTACATGAAGTCAGATGTATCGGTCTTGATGCTCCATCAAGAGCACACAGTCATCTCTGGAAGGCAGCATTGTAAAATTTACTTTTGAGTAATATATCTGAATTCAAAAGCAGTCAGAGAGAGAGAGCTCAAGAAGGGTGCACCTCAAGAAATGGAAGAATTGGCTGAAATTTCCTCCTCGGCTTGGTAGCCTACTGTGGTTAGAGCATTCAGACTGCAGTGCACAGTCATGTCCATTTCTGGATTTCTGTCTTTTATTTAATGTAAGAGCTACAGATAACTCTGAAAAACGATTAGAATCCCAGATCCTTTCCTGTTAGCTAACTGGCCTAACCGAGATGTTCCTGATTTGCTTTCTTCTTCTGTGAACCTTGCCTCTCCTTCTGCGCGGAGATCCAGCTTCAACCGGAGGAGCGGTGGGTGTTTCAGTCCGGAGTATCCTAAATGGTGATGCATTAGGGCATCCTCTCAGCTGGAGGGCGGTGTTGGTTTCAGTCCTGTTAGGCTGAAGAGGGCATCACGGCCAAAGCGTCTCCCTTCGTTGAGCGCTCTAACCGAGGGGTGACCAGGCGTACCACTGGTGCTACTGTTTCTTCCTCCCTATTCAAGGAAAGAAGCTACCGTTCTGCTTTGTAAGGAGCCCGGCCTCCACGGGTTAGATGTGCCCAGGCTACACCTGTTGCATCAGAGCACAGCCTGTCCTGCATAGTTTCTGGATCGTAATGCAGTTGAGACAAGGTGATACCACACATTTGCAGAACTGTAGCTAGTCAGGCATAGAAGCCAAACAGGCAAGTGCCAGATGAATTTTAGGTGTTTTCAGGGCTAAGTACTGAGAGAAGTTTAATGGATTGTAAATTTAGAGTCTAGTGCTAGCAGGTTTTCATTTAGCTACAGACGTGTTTGAATCCAACCAAAAAAAGGGGGAAAATATCTTTGCCATTTACAAAATACATATTAATATGCGACAACAAATCTATAACATAACAGCAGCTTAGAAGGGTGTAGATTGCAAGGGAACAGCTTTGTCTTTCAAGCCAGTTATTTCCTGAGGAAAAAAATGTCATCTTTCAGGTGGCCAATAAGATTAGCTCATTTACGTTAAAGCGTTTCTCTACATTTATTGCAGAATCTGTCTTTCAAATTTAAGTAGATGCCTCTGGTTTTCATCAATGCTTGAATAACCTAGATCTGGTAAAAAAAAATTTCCTTATCTCTTACTGATCATTTTGTTTCACCTTTCAGTGAATGTGTCCGTTTGAAAGCGACTGACATACAGCCAGATATCTTCAGTTATCTCTTGCATTTGATGTACACTGGGAAGATGGCACCGCAACTCATTGACCCAGTTCGACTAGAACAGGGAATAAAGTTTCTGCATGCATATCCACTAATTCAAGAGGCCAGCCTTGCAAGTCAGGGAACTTTTTCTCACCCGGATCAAGTTTTTCCATTAGCATCTTCATTATATGGCATTCAGATTGCAGATCACCAGATAAGACATCCCCCTAAGGTTACATCAGCAACTGACAAACTCGGGCGAGAACCAAGGCCACAGACATCGCGGATGAACCAAGAGCAGGTTTCTGAAGGCTCACAGCTCTCGCAGTTAGCTACAACTCTGCCACAAGTGACCCGGACAAGTATGTCCACTTCTGACCCACTGCCATCTTCTTTATCTCCAGAATTGGTATCTGCTGCTGGTAATAATTCACCTGCAGGAGAAGAGGCCAACATGGAAGCATCTTCTTCAGATGAACAGCCCGCCTCACTCACAATAGCACATGTCAAGCCAAGCATTATGAAAAGGAACGGAAGCTTCCCAAAATACTATGCCTGCCACCTCTGCGGCCGCCGGTTCAATTTGCGAAGTAGTTTGCGTGAGCACCTGCAGATCCACACGGGAGTTCCCTTCACGTCTAGCCAGCAGGGAGAAAGTAATATTTCTTTGTCTCTCTGTAACAACACAGCTGATAAAGATGCCGTGGAAGTGCCTGAAGCAGGGATGATTAGTGACAGCGAGCTGCAGCAGATCTCAGACTCCCCAATAATTGATGGGCAGCAGCAGTCAGAGACACCGCCCCCCTCCGATATTGCAGACATAGACAACTTGGAGCAGGCGGATCAAGAGAGGGAAGTAAAAAGACGGAAATACGAATGTTCCATCTGCGGTCGCAAATTTATTCAGAAAAGCCACTGGAGGGAGCACATGTACATACACACTGGCAAGCCCTTCAAGTGCAGCACTTGCGACAAAAGCTTTTGTAGGGCTAACCAGGCTGCCAGACACGTGTGCCTAAACCAGAGCATGGACACGTACACGATGGTGGACAAACAGACTCTGGAACTCTGTACTTTTGAGGAAGGCAGTCAAATGGACAACATGCTAGTACAGACCAACAAGCCCTACAAATGTAACTTGTGTGACAAAACGTTTTCAACTCCCAATGAAGTAGTCAAACATTCGTGCCAAAATCAAAACTCTGTCTTTACACTAGAAGAAGATCGCTCCATTCTGCTAGGTGGTGGGGACACAGAAGCCACAGAGACTGATAATGCAGTGTTAGCCTCCATCAAAAAGGAGCAGGAAGCAGTGTTGTTAGACTGAATGTGAAACCTATATCAATTTTTTAAAGTTTCTTTACTCATTTTTTATTAAATCAATTTTTTCCTCCCCCCACCTCTTACCTCACTTACCCCTGCCATCTTTTCCACCAGCCTCCTTCCCACCCTTTGTCTTCAGCAACCAGAACTGTACTGGCACGTTAGGAAATTGGACTTTGCCTCTCCCACCAAAACAAACAAAAAGCTCTTGCATCAAACCACAACATAATTGATTTTAATACAAAGGAACGTGTGAAAAAATAATCCAGCTAACTATGTCGATAGTATTAGTTAATGCAAATTTAATAGATTTTAAACAAAATTTAGATTGCTTAAAAGTGTATTTAGATACAATGATGAGTGTAATGAGAAACAGAGTATCAGTTTGATAAGCAAAGAAAATATATATATATATATAGGTTTCCCTGGTAAAAGGCATTTCGAGAAGATCTGGCAAATTAAACACCGTGCTTTTTAGAAGTCCACATGCAAGTTGATTAAGGTTTTGACTTAAAACCCTCAGAACTTTTCTCAATGAATGCAAAAATCTCTGTTCATTGAGTTAAAAAGAGCTAAGGGTGTTGGGTTTCTTTTAGCCTTATGTTTTCCTTCAAGTATGCCTTTGGGTATCTGTTTCAGATAGCATCCTTGAGTCAAGCTAAGTAGTTACTTAGTCAAATTTTGACTTAAGTAGCTGTAATAATAATGTGATGGCAATCTTTATATATATATATAAAATACTGTATATGTATAAAGATTTTTTTATATATATATATATAGAGAAAGTGTTTGTGTGTATATTTGGTACAGGTAAATAAATGCACACATCCTTTTTAAGTAACTGGCCGCCTACTCTCAGATTCAGCCCAGAAGGTCTTTTAGTTGTTTGACAAAACTAGTCATTGCACAGGTTATTTTTAATCAAATTTAAAACGTCCTCAGCTGTGTGCATTTTTATTGGCCTGTTGAAGAGAAGCTACTAGGTAAGTGTTGTCACCCAAGCTACGAAGGAAACTAGAGAAGTGACATACCGGTGAGCACTGTACCATCAGGAGTGCAGCACATGCATGTGTTGTTAGCTATAGGTTTGAGTCATTCTGCATGAAAGGAGAGAGAAAAGCTTTACTGCCTTACTCGGGCAAGGAATGTCCACGATTTCATTTGGCCTAATGGCATGAGTTAAGAGGAAGAAAAAGTGGTGCAGAGACGTTCTAGCAACAGGGGATCATGGTTGTTTTAAAGTGAATCTGTAGTGCTGGCTGGCAAATTCTGCTGTGTGAGAGTCCCGTTATTTTCAGAGCCAAGACAAAGTCTGCAAAAACTGAAAGGGTGAATTCTGTAGTTTTAGTTACTGCTGATGGTAGCACTGCATCTTTGTGTTAAAAATCAAGTTGCTGATTCTTATTATTTTATATAGATGCCCAGATTTTTTGCTGGTAGCCTAAAAACCTAAACTGACAGGAGCAGTGAAGCCCACCGAGCAATTACTGGGCCCACAGAAGGCGTAAGCAGATAGAATAAGTGCCCCATGGTAAATGGAGACAGTGTGTGTTTTGGGGGGAGGGGCGGGAGAGGGCAAGTCACAAACCACAGCTCTTCTCTGTGTATACGTTTAAACTGAGTATCATCTTTTTGTGTATAGTTAAGTTCTCAGATTTGTAAGTTTTTATACATCATTTCATTGAATAAAAATGGAATTAAATGGGATATGATTTACTGAGTTGAAGGTGAAAGGTTGTTGGTTTTCGATCTTCCTGAAAGAGCTCTTACTGAATCGGTTTAAAAGCCAGGCAATGTATTCTGTGTATCAGACGAAAACCTCCGTCATACAGATGAACAAATAGCTTACTGAAGCTTAAAGCAGGGGATTTAGCACAAAGGGTCACTACCTATTTGTTTTTTGCAGTTTATTATAACATGACAATTATTGTAAAGTTTATTGTAAGTGGTGTTGAGTTTATTCTCTCTCTTGTATTAGAGTAATAGATCTAAAATCAATTGATTTTACTTCAAAGTATGAAAGTGTTTTGAGGTAAAAAAAGTAACATCTTACAGAACTATTTTAGTGTTGCCCATTTAAAAACTTTTTTAGGATCTTCATTTACCAATGTAATTTCTTTACATGCGTATTTTATTTCATCTCACTTAGTCTGCAATGCTCTCAGAGCAGGAAAAAAAAACAATAAACCTTTCCTAATTCAGGGTAAGGTCAGCTTCTGAGGTAGCTGTGGTTTAGGGGATAGTCACAAGTTCATTTCCAAAATGGCTACAGCTGCTAAAGGTGCTGACACCTCAGCTATTAGTTACTGCTTAGTCAAGTACTCTTTTTTTTTTCAGAGCTCCAGCTCTGCTCCGGTGCGGAGTACAACAGTTCAGCTCAACTCCCCAGGTGGCCGGTTGTATCAAAAGGGTACATGTGGCCACGCCATTTTTTGTGAGACATTCAGCATCCTTACCTTATTCCTGCTCTCGCCTCTCCTTCTCCACTGTTTGGAGAACATGATGTTTGCTCAGTTACATGTTGAATGGGCTCAAGTGAACGGATTCCCCTGAAAAACAACCAGTCTTTAAAAATGCCATTTTTCTGTCAAACCTGTTCCCTATTTTAGCTCTGTAGAGGGCTTCGGACAACTCACGGATTGTGCAAGGGCAGAAATGAGCAGGGAGGAGGCTTACTGAAGCCAGTGTTGCTGCTGGCAACATCCAGGGTGACAAGGGTGGGAAGCAGTGACTCCCACTTGGGCAGGTCCCTCCTTTGGTGGGCAGTGTGGCCTCACAAACTGGTGTACTGCCCAGAAAGAAGGGGCGGTGTAGGGCAGGGAACAAGCAGCCGGGGAAGAAGTTGGTTATGACAGCACTGCTGCTGCAAGAAACGTGAAATTGCAGGCTCAGCAGAGATACTTTCACCTGTTAATATTTATTCTTAAGAAATAACACTGTCAGGTAAAGAGAAAAAAAAAATCACAATAAAGAGATTATTTTTATATGTGTTCAGCTATCATAATGGTTTATTTTAAATACCCTTTATTGTCTGATGCTCCCTAGTGATATTTAAGTCATTGTCTCTCACTGCTTGAGCAGTTTGGTTCCTCTACAACACATTAGGAACAGTATATTCTGGTTATTAACAGCTGCGTCAAGAACTTGGGTAATTACAGCACAACTAGAGTTTTGTTCAAGCTTCTTTGTTAAATCCTGTCTGAATTATTATTACAGTTAAACAGAATTTCAGGCTTTTTCTTTAAACTTCTGACTCAAATTTGTGAACGAGTTGTTCATTACTCATTCAGGCTGCTCACCTGCTGAAGTTGTGAATCTTCTACCAAATGAAAGAAAACAGCTTTGTACGAACTACTGAGTAATCACTGAAAATCTGCCATCATTCAAGACTGTGGGCTGGACCTTCAGCCCCAGTATATTTCCCAAGGAGTAACTTCAAAGTTAATTTCCCGGGCATCTCACTTGACAAGACACCTCTGCCTTGACTTCAGAAGTACCAAACACCTACAAATCTATCCACTCAATAGAAAGAACAGATGATTATCACCTCTGAAAGTGGAGATTGCAGTCCCCTGCAATCAATCAATATTTTTTGTCGACTTTCTATCAAGTATCTTTTTGGTCACTGGTCTGACAATCATTCTGCTTATGCTGAGGGAGAATTTATTAGAAGATACTAGTGTTACAAACGTTGAATAGTTTAAACTGTGCTCCTGTTTACACTGCAGGACCTTAAGTTGCTATCTTGATATTTAGAAAATCTGCTTTCTGGCTCTTCAGCTCCAAATCCCATAAAACAATAGCTTCACTCACAAAAGGTAGTCAGTCACAATAAAAAAACCAGTAGATTTCTTCCTGTTTGCTTTAAATAACTTCTTTGACATTACAAAAACTTTTTACATTAATTAAAGGAAACCTCGTTAGACAAGAGCAGGTTCTATGGTGCCCGGTAGCATCACAATCCCTTGCAATGGTTTTTCCCAATCGGCTTAACAGCAGGATTACCTTTTTTAAGTACTTCACCTTTTTGGAGAGTAATATAGTTCTTTAGGTATTTTCAGCCCAAGCAATTGAAGACCAAATTGATTCATTCTTAACCAAGTTAAAGTATTTTTCCTTGATTGTATTTCCACACCTTTTAATTTTAAAAAGTAAACACGACTAAGGGAGAGTTCATTCTGGAGGTCTGTCATTGACTCTTCATTTATTACTTCCTAAAAGTCAACAAATGTTTCCATGTGGCAAGATACTTCATAGCTATGAATGATTATGGGTATTTAGGCTACTTCAAGAAAACAAATTCCTTTTAACATTCCTACTTCAACACTGTAAATATTACACTGTTAGTTACAGCAGCATACCTTCGTAATGAAATCGAGGTGATATACTACTAGTGGTGATAAAGGCTATCTGTTTAAAAAGCCCTGCTGTTGTCCTACCTGAGGCAGTATGTTTCCATTTCTACAGCTCTTGTTTTGTTCATTTGGTTTTGTTTGTAAAAATGCCTCCTGTTGTCACTGGATAATGAAATCCCACTCATACCAAAACCAGAACAAAATGCAGAAAGCAGCAAGAAGTCTTTTGCAGCATGCCTCGTTAATGTATATTTGCCAGATGATCCATGATCATCTCTAGAAGAGAAACTCACTGTCCTTAAACATGGGCTTCTATCAAGCCTGCCATTAAAAAGGACATATTTTAATGAGATTTAGCCAAAACCATGAAACACTTGCACAGTACAGCCTTGCTGCCATGCTGTCTATGCATCCCTGCTTTTGAACAGATCAAATGTGCCCAGATGCAGAGCTCAGCATGGTCTTTGCGCAGCTGACAGTCACTGTCGCCACTCCTTGCAGTGCCCTCTTTTAGCCCTTGTGCCAAAGGTGCTGCCCGCAAAAGGATTTCCTCATATTCAGTCCACATCTATTGCCTTGGCCAAAAGTGAAGCTTTCCTGGAACCTTAGGAAATCTACTCAGAGAAAAGAGAAGCAGAACCACAAAATGCAAGTTAACACAAATGTACACTTATTGTACTGCTCTGCAGAGTGCGGAGGAGGTACCCCGCCGCTCCAGCGTGCCTCAGCACAGATCCACAGCCTGTCTCCAGTCTGCTGACTCTGTCAGGCCTGGTTTTGAAGCAGCCCCTACGCTTTCTAAGGGAGCTTCCTGATAAACCCATGTTTCCTTCAATCCTGTTCCTTAATCTCTCAACCACATGGTTAAAGCATTTTCCATTTCGTTACTACTGTATTGTGTAAGTCCAGTTTCAGTAGTGTTATATGGTGGATTATCACAGTTCATTTGGGTCTCTCAAATTCACAGGGGAATGTACACTGTGAATCAAGCTTTTTTGGATCCTTATGGGCCCCTTCCAACTTGAGATATCCTATGGTTCTGTGATTATTTCATGAGCTCATTAAGTAGAAGTCAAACAAGGGCTCAATCCTTGACTGGTCTAGATTGCCAATTCTATAAATTGTTGCTTCAACAATTCACACGCTCATTAACTCACAAAGTCACTAACCCACACGCTTATGAGCAAACGAGTTGCCTGGCTGAGGACGAGGCTGCTCATCCTTCCTCCTCCGTCACGCTGCAGGCGTCCCCTCTATCACCCCAGGAAGCAGGAGAGCCTCAGCAGCCCAGCTGCTGGTGGATCTGCTTCCGAAAGCTTGTTGGGATAAGCTGGCGTATTCCTGCCTTCCAGCTTGGAAGTTTGGTCTACACCTTTCCCGTGGCTTGTTGCAGTTAGTTCTGAAGACTTTCAGGCTTATCAGAAACTGCCAAACAGTTACTTTTGCAAGGCTGCAGAGACAGCAGACCTTATCCCTTTCTGGCCTCGGTATCCAGCGTACGTGCGGCTCTTTCTGCAGCCGAATGGTGCTGCTCCCCGCACGCATCAGGCCTCCGCAGGAGCTCTGCCTCAGGGCAGCCCCTGAGCAGGAGCCGAGCGAGCAGCCGCTGCGGGGCTGGGCCTTATTTCTGCTGTCGCCT
>NW_008824807.1:1352365-1353720 GCF_000699105.1 Pygoscelis adeliae | reverse complement strand
CCCCACGAGCGCCACCAACCCGCCGTCCTGTCTCGCCGTTGGGCAGCCCTTCGCAGGGGCAGGCACTGCATACCCCAAAGAGCATTTCTGTTACAGCGTTCCTATACCGAGGGGCTGCACTGGAAAGCCAAAGGGGGCAGAAAGGACTCTCGCAGCCCTGCCTTGCAGCAGAGAGAGCAGAACGGAGCCCTTTGCACAGGGGGCTGCAGAGCACTCAAAAGCACAGAGCTCCGAGGCTTGCAGCGGCAGGGACACAAGGGAGGGCCCTTTCGCATCTTCACTGATGAGAAAATATGCAATTTTAATTTTTTATATATATATATAAAAAATGCCATCGCATCTGCCATACAGGACTGACCAAGACCATTTTTCCCTCAAAAGGAGTTGACTCCAAATTGGGTTGATTTCGTGGTAGCGCAGTAACTCAGCCCCTGCAAGTGCAGCCCTGGATGAGGACAAGCACATGCTTTTGGGCAGCCCTGAACATTGACACTGGTCACAGCCTCTGTGCCGGTGTTAAACTGCCAGCGTGAGCTTCCCATCCCAGCAGGAGCAGGTCTTTCCCAACTGCCCTACAAAAGGTTAAAGCCTGGAAAACAGGAGAGCTACACACACAGTGGGTCAGGTTCTTCCACCCCAACAGCAGTACTCGGAGCACTTGAAGGGAAATAGTCACTCCAAGCATGTGATTTGCATGTGCTGATGAGGAAGGGAAGGTGATGCCCCCTCACCAAACCACCACCACTCCAGTTGCTGGCACACAGGCCTCCACGCACAGACATGTACACAGAATACTGAGTCATAATTGTTCAATAGCAATCTTATTTTTTTATATGACTGCATTCTTATGCAAATTTTTTTTCTTAAATCTCATTTTGAGGCATACATGAGACATCTTTGGCAATATTGATAGAGACCCACGACAAGTCCTGATTTGCGTACAGAAACAGAACCTTCAGAGAAACTTCACCCTTGTTTGCTGAGTTTATGAAAGTTCCAAGTTTTCCTGCCCTACTTACTGTTTTTCAATAAAGCTGTAGTACAATCTGCATTTTAAAAAACCATACCACAGGTATGACTTGAAGGGTGTAAGCGTCGCCGTGCACCACTCTCCTGTCACATATGAGGTTTGTGTAACGAACACGTTCCTTCCCCTTACAACGACGACAAGCATCGACAGTTGTCGTGACAGAGCAGCAACCTACACGCTGAATTTCAGCTCCGAGAGGCCAGAGCGTGCGGGTTCACCCGAAGTAACGGCAAGTTAAGACGGCGCGCCCCACCTGCCGGCAGGGCGGCGGGGACTCCCCTCCCGCGGGAAGGGCGGCGAGGACCGCCGCAGGGGAACTGGGGGC